>NW_023045457.1:0-31532 GCF_011762505.2 Arvicanthis niloticus | reverse complement strand
AGCCATTAGCTACCCATGATCCAACTTACATGCTCCACCGATCATTTTTATGCACATGACAACATAGTTTATTCAGCTTACAGCCATTTTCAACATGGAAAGGTCAGACAGTGAAGAAGTCCCAGTGGTCTACAGGCTCTATACCAGGAAACACGAGCATCTCCCAAAGTAGCTTTGATTGTCAAAACTTGAGTCCAAAGAAAGGAAGACCAATAGCCTAGAATTCAGAAGCCCTTGGTTCCAGCCCTATATTTCCAATAACCTTCAGGATGACTTTTTGTTATGTGCCCCATTGCCTGTCCTAGCTTAATTACAAGGGACTCAGAGGTGTCCTGTGGGACAATGGGTAAGAAACAATTGGAAGTATCAGAAACTCATGCCTAAAACTAGCGACATTGACACCTAAGTGCCTCTGGAAGCCAAGAAAAAATAGGCAGGTGGTATGGGGGACAGTTTATGGGAAAGGGTATAGCCCTGGGTCATCTTACTCTCCTGTGGTAAGCCTTGGTGTCTCACCTAGCTGCCAGCATAGAAGCATGGGTTGAGCTTTGATCTGCAGAATCAATGCGTGCAAATAATCAATATTGTAAGATCAAATTCTACTAGCAAGCAAACTTGCCTGTTGTGTGCTCACTAGCCCTGTAGCACCTCTCTGGGGACAAAAAAATCAAGAGGAGACACTGTGGAATATCCAGAGATCCTACCACACACAAGAGCAGCAACTATCTCAATGTGTTTCCCGATGTCTGTCTTTTAAATGTTTTACACTTGGTCCTTAAGTGGCAGCTTGTGAATTAGGTTTGAGGTAGGAAGAAGGCACTTTCTGAACATCTGCAGAAACTTACAAGCCAAACTGTTTTGTTCTGAAAGCCCCCACTTCAGTTGTTAAATGGAGTCCTCTCCATATTCATACGTTGTTTGCTTCTATCCAGAGCATAGAAAGTCTGGCTATTCATTCTGAGGCCCCTACAAGATCTCACTGTTACAAAGTCATTTAAAACAGGCTGATAGCTAGCTCAGTTTTTAGATTCTTCTCACCCTAACATTTGCCTTGACTTCTAAATAAATGAAAAGGGTGTGTGGACAGCTAGGCATGAGGGGTAAGCTCCTAGAGCTTTCAGCAAACAGCTTTCCTTCCACCCCACCTCCTATCTGTGCTCTAAGAGTCCTGTCATTCCACCCTGCCCTGTTTCTGCCAACATCAGTCCAGCTTACTCACAGGCTTCATGGATGCTCAAGAGTCAAATTTAGAACCAGTTTCTTCTCAGAAGAAAGCCATCTCATGTTAGTGTCCCCAGCATCTTCTTCATTCCCTACAGCCCACACTTTCCATCTCTGCCATGTCCCTCCCTGTGTCTGCTTCTCTTCTCTCAGCACCACCTTGGTCTGCGTCTTACAGAACCTCATAACCTAATTCCATAAGGAAAAGAATTCATTTTACCTGGTGGAACATAGGAGAGCAAGATAAAGAACACAAGGATAAACTGTAGGCTCCCCATAGTCAAACCAGTGAGCAAAGAGTCATCTGAGATGCAAAGAAGAGCCTCTCTCTGTGTAGCTTTTTAGATATAAGGACTTACGTGGGTAGTGAACCTTTGGGGACAAGAACATCTGCTTGCTTCACTGAGCAGCCCAACAAATGCAAGATCTAACTTTGAAAGCAATATCTCATCCCTAACACCTGCTTGCTGCCAGCTGCTTGTGAACTAGCAACCCAGTTCACACCATCCATAGTCTTGTTCTAAGCCCTCCTGGAATTCAGTATCAATGTTGTTGTATCTTCAGAGTGCACCCATGGAACAGATGCCTAGTGTGTTTAAAAGCTGTATGTTTAGCACATGTCATTGGTAGTGTTGGTGGTGGTTATTTTCACTCTTATGCATTCAAAACTTGGACAGGAATTCTCTGCATTTGAAAAACAAGTCCTCTGCATCGTAACTGGAGTAAATATCGTTCCCAAGTTCCTGCAAATCACCAACACCAACAGTACAATATGTGCACATGGGTCTTTCTGACTCCTCACATGTGAAAGTTGAAGACTGGCCTAACATGATTCTGATTTGGCTGAAAGCTTTTTAGGAAATGAGAGCTCCCCAAAGAGTGCAGGATAACCCCCATAATACCACCAGCACCCAACACAATTCCAGAGAACACCCTGAGCTATGGTCTTCTACAAACCATGGCATGTGCTTAGGCATGTGCTGGGTGGGCAGTGGGGGGAGGGTCTGCACAGGAAGCTTGCTAAACCTCTTCACTGATGCACTCATATCTTCATAGTCATATTCCCACCAGCATCGTTTAAACCATCCATCAAAAGTGTTAATAGTCCTGACACAATTCTACTTTATGAAATGTTTGAGACATAAGAGTCGGTATCCTTAATTACTTAGCAGCTTACTTAAATTTTTATCAGAGGAAAATAGATCAATGTGATAGTAGCTGCCTACTGTGACATGGTGGTAACACATAGTAGGACCATACAATTATGGCTGTTAGTGTATGGAGTTAAACACTGGATTAGAACTTGTCAAACTCCTGAAATTTGGCATTTGCACTTAGGTTCCTTCTTTCTTCCTTCCTTCCTTCCTTCCTTCCTTTCTTTCTTTCTTTCTTTCTTTCTCTTTCTTTTTAAAATTGCCTTTTTTTTTCCCCAAGATGGTCTTTCTCCATGTAGCTCTAGCTGTCCTGAAACTTTCAAGATAGACCAGGATTGGAATTAAAGGCTTATGCCATTACTCCGAGCTTTGGGCTTAAATTCTTGATCTTTAAAATCAGTGGTTGAATTTGTCTTTTGTTAAGTAATCCTGAGCTCTGGTGGAAGGCTGTGGGCTGGCCAGTATCAAGCCAGTCCCTGCAACCCACCCTTCAGGTCCTCTGTACACCCAAGGATCCAAAATGACCCCCATGGATTTATTTCAGAAGTCTATTATTACAGACCTGGGCTCTAGATACAATCTGTAGATCTGGACACCAAGGCTGCATACCTGCTGACCCAAATAGCAGATGTGCCTGTGTGAGAGAACCAGGGGCAGGGACACTTACATGCCATGCCAGTTTGTGTGGTGAAGCCCGCTCAGACAAAACTAGTGTTCAAAGATAAGAACAAGATGTGCTTCACATCTGCAGATGCCAACGGCACACAAGCCAACAAGCGTGATAAGCCAAGGAACCACAACACCACAGGAACTCAAGCACCAGCAGACAGTTAATCTTCTGAGACAAACAGAAAACATAAGGAGAAGGCAATCAAGATGTACCACCACCACAAATAAATAAACAGATAAATGACAGACAGACAAACAGACAGACAGACAGACCACAAAGGAAGACTTTAAAGATTCAGGAAATAATTACCAAAATGTAGTGGTTTTCTCCCAAGTTTGATAAGGTTCTTGTGTCAGATTTCTCTTCTTTCTCTTCTCTTCTCTTCTCTTCTCTTCTCTTCTCTTCTCTTCTCTTCTCTTCTTTTCTTTTCCCGATATTCACTTAGCTTCACTAGCTTACTGCTGTACATAATTTGCTTAGGGTAATTGTTCAGATCTCATATGGAGCAATTCATGGAAAGGCTCTGAACGAGAGTGATACAAATCAGAGAAGTCTTATCTCTGTCTCTCTCATGAAGGAGACCTAGAAGGAAGTTGAAACTCCTGCCATATTAACTGAGAAAACATCCTGGACTGAACAATCTGCATTCCACTGCACTTTGTGATCAGAAGCTACTGGACCTGGAGAGGAGAGCTCCTGTCTCTAAGACGATACACAATGTGGAAATGTACTCTGGCCACCAGATAAACCTCAGGATTAACTGGAACAGTGCAAAGATCAGAATTCAGGACTCTATCAGTTTGGGGAACCATTACCAGAGTAGAGGGTTGAGAAGCCACAGAGAGGGGGACAGCAGCATACAAGTGATCTGATCAGGGCCATTGGAAAATGGGGGCTCTTTAGGGAGGAGGGGGGTAAATAAAGACTATGTTGGGGTTTTTTGTTTGGTTGGTTGGTTGGTTGGTTGGTTTGGTTTTTGTGAGACACAATTTCACGGCGTAGCCCTGGCTGACCGGAACTCACTCTCTAGACCAAGCTGGCTTCAAATGCAGAGATCCTAAGACTCTGCCTCCCAAGTGCTAGGATTAAAGGCATGGGCTGCCACCACCCAGCTGGGGTTTTTGTTTGTTTGTTTTGTTGGGTTTTTTTTAAGCACACTCTCTTCATGCCTTTCCCAGTAAAGTTATGAGCATAAAAATATCCCGTGTTTCTATCTCCCCTACCCCTCTTCCTGCAACCAGAAACAGAAAACCGTTTAAATCCTTTAATGCCTGGTTCTCATCAGAAGTTTGTGTTGTGCCTTTATAAACCAATCCTATAGATCTGGATTATATCAATCTACTCCTGGATGTGCTTTAGGGAAGAGATAGAGTGTGGATTAGGGCAAATAATGTAATTCATCCTCTGGAACCCAGTCACTCGCTCCAAATATTGGCGTTACCAGCGATCCCGGCACACCGTAACTCAAATATTATTGTTCTTAATAACAGTTCCATAGGGAACACGACCTCCTGGAGCCCTGCTTCCATGTAAGGCAAGCCAGCAGTGGTGTTGCCCTAAGAGCTGATGTAATGCTGGGGAAGAAAGCAAAAGACTCTAGCTTCATGAACTGCAGCCTTCTCCCTAAACCCATCCAACACGGAAGTGCTCTGGAGACATGCGCAGACAGGAAACCGACCTCACCACTTCCCCCATCGTATACTCCGTCTTCATCAAGGGAAATTTCACAGTAGCCTTCTATACTTGGCTGTAACAACCCCAAACACAGAAAGTGATCTATCTATCTATCTATCTATCTATCTATCTATCTATCTATCTATCTATCTACCTATCTGCCTTGTGTCTGAATAATGTTCTATATAGCCAGCTTGATTCTTTTGGTCTGAAGTCACCTCTCATTGATCATAGATTCTCAAGCATCCTGAAACTGTACTTTTAACTGTAACACCAAGTCTAATTTTAAATATATTTTTACTTGTTCTTTGAGGATTTCATACCTGTTTAGTTCATTTAGTGCTGTCGGCATGTGCATGGATAAAGGACCATTCACCAGAGGGTAGGCAACCTACCAAGGTCACCTCCCAGAAGAAAACTGACTCCTCCCTCCCCCAGCATTAATAGCTAATAGTTCTGCTAATAGGGTGGAGCTTTGTGAGCCCCTCTACCCTCCATGCTAGACTTTTCACTGGCTTAATCTTGTGCAGATCTTGTGCCTGCAACCTTAGCTGCTATGCAATCCCAAGGCTTCTCCTGATATACAGATCTACAGGAGCACAGCTAGAGGGTGGAGTGTTCTGGATAAGGCCTCAAGAAGCAAGACATCTGTTTAGTTACATCAAGGCCAGAGGAAGGGCTATGCTAAGTCCCTCAGTTCCTATGAGTTAAAGAATCACATTTTGATGAAGCAAGAAACAATAGTGGAAGTCCTTTCTCCTCTTATTCACAGACATAACCCATGAGGTTCTCTGTGGGACTGAATGGAGCTGATATAGCAGCCTTCCACTATCCAGCTCAGTGAGAAAGGTACCTCTACCTCTCTTCTGATAGTTTAGGGTCTGGAATCTCCATCAGATTTGAGAAAGTACATGACTAATCTACCTTCTGACATGTGTGTGCCTTCTACTAATAGGTATGGGTACAAGTCAAATGGAGACATGGGAGTACCTGTCAGAGTCCCTCATATCCCCCAAGATTCTCAAAGGACTGTCAACAAAGATCCTCTAGAGGAGTGGTTCTCCACCTTCCTAATACTGTGACCCTTAAAACAGTTTCTCATATTGTCAAAGTGACTTTCAACCATGAAAGTGTTTTTGTAACTACTTTATAACTCTAATTTTGTTGCTGTTATGAATCTTAATGTAAATATCTGTGTTTTCCAATAGTCTTAGGTGACCCACTGGGTTGAGAAACACTGCTCTAAGAGGTGGCTGGGCTGGGCAGTTCATAGTATTTTTGTTAATTGATAAATCCATAAAAAAATTCCACATAAGGTAGTGAATACCTGTAATCCTAGAGTTAAAAAGGCTGAGGCAGAAGAATTGGAAGTTCAAGGCCAGTCTAGGCTACATCACAAAACCTAGTCCCCCCCCAAAAAATAAACTAAAATCTAACATACTAAAAGAAAACACACAGATAGTGTGCAAGGTTTAAGTCAGATTAATTATTCATATTAACAAACATTTATCATCTCATTTTGGTTAAAACCTTGTTTCATTTTGCTTGAACTCACTGAGGCTGGTCTTGAACTCCGGATTGTCCTTCCGCCACTGCCAGAATGCTGGACTTATGGACATGAGCCATCGTGCCCAGCTGGTGACAATTTTAAAACTCTTTCTCCTAGCTGTTTTAAATTACAGAGCATTATTGTTATCTATGGCCGACCTAGTGTGCAATAGCACACCAAAACTTCCTGCTTTCATCTAGCTGTAACCTGTATACAGTGAGGGAACTGTCCCACAGCCTCTCTGCCTGCCCTCCCTCCTCAAATAACCACGGTCCTGCTCTCAACTTGTGTGAGGTCGATGTTTTAGACTCAGACATTGTGTAAGATAGTGTGGCACTTCTCTTTCTTATCCCACTTTACAGGATTCCAGTTCTGTTCATGTCAGATGATTAATATTGAATACAGGCGCCCTTTCTTTTTTCCTTGCCTGGTCATCAGCTGACAGACATATGGTTTATGTCAATATACTGGTATTGTGAAGAGTTTTCATAATTGATATGGAAGTCCCTGGTGTCTTTTTGACATGCTAATTGCATTTCTTTTAAACAAATTTCCACTAGTACCATTTCTGATCCTTGAGGTAGTTCTCTTTTCATTTCTGGAAGATCCTTGGGATAGTTTGAATATGCTTGGCCTGTAGAACGTGGTACTGTTAAAAGGTGTGGTCTTGTTGGAGGAAGTGTGTCACTGTTGAGGTGAGCTTTGGAGGTCTCCTTCTATACTCAGCTCCTACCCATTGTGGAAGAGTGCTTCTTCATGCCTGCCCGAGGAGGCCAAGCTTTCCCTTGGATCAAGATGGAGAACTCTCAGCTCCTTCTCCAGCACCATGTCTGCTTGCACGCTGCCATGTTTCCTGTCATGAGGATAATGGACTGAACCTCTGAAATGGTAGGTCAGCTCCAATTAAATGTTGTCCTTTATAAGAGTTGCCTTGGCCATGGTGTCTGTTCACAGCAGTGAAACCTAATTAAGACAACCCTCCCTCCATGCTACTGCCCATAATGATTCCACTTACTTACATCTCAACCAACCGCCCACAAATGTTCCCTTTTTTCACACCCTCCCCAACACTTGTTATTTTCAGTCTTTCTATTGCAGCCGTTCTTACTGGAACCAAATATTTAATCCCAGATTTATTTGTGTCTCTCAGTAGTTAGTGATGTTGAGCACTATTTTTATAAAAGGTATCTTTTCTTCCTATTATACTGATAGCCATCATTCTTGGGAAAGTGGTCCAGCATGAGAATATCCATTCAAAACAAAGACATGATTTTGGGTTTGTTAGACAAACACATCAAAATATCACAGATAGCAAAAGGCTCCAGCAGAGCTTGTTTTCTCTGTGCAAGCCCTTTCCATCCTACAAGGTGGATTTCCATCTCTATAGGGACGGCTAAGCCTCTTTCCCGTATTTGTGATAGCAGATGTTTAAGGTGTGACTGAAGCTCGTGAGACTCCAAATCCAGTGCAGGATGCCCAGAAGATCTCATTCGCAAAGACTCCTTCTTTGAGAGAGACATCTCACCACTGGCCACCAACACACTTCTGTGTGGGGCCCAGCATCACGGTCTCACTCTGAGTTTAATCCAGAGTAGTACTCTTGGTTCTAGAAGCATCAGTGAAGACCAGAGTAAAGCTCTCTCAGCAGGCTTTTGCCTTTATCAGGAAGACATTTGGAGGTCTCTGAAGGAGAAAGGAAGATGGATGCTATAATGGAATTTAGTGATAATACTGGGTACTTACAGCATACCAGCATTCGTGCCAGCAAGATGGCTGAGCTGGTACAATGTAAACAGTGCAAGCCTCCCAGCTGGAGTTCAGTCTCTAGCACTCACAGAAAGGTGGAAGGAGATAGCTTCACAGTGTTGTCCTTTAACCTCCTCCACATGTATGCTGAACACACACACACACACACACACACACACACACACACACACACATTCTATATTTTTAAAATAAAGTATACCTGGGTTGGAGTCAGTTGGAGAAACGGCTCTGCGGTTAAGAGCACTAGCTGCTCCTCCTGAGGTCTTGAGTTCAATTCCCAGCAACCACAGGGTGGCTCACAACCATCTACAATGAGATCTGATGCCCTCTTCTGTCATGCCAGCATACATGTAACTAGAATGTTTAAATAAATAAATATTTTTTTAAAAAATAAAAGTATACCAGCAGAAATACATTTTTTTAAAAAAAATTTTATCCTCATGTCTTCAAAAGAGAATTTTTCACAATGCATGTGGTTTTGGAGAAGATGAAGATGGAGTTGAGCTACTAAATAAAGTCTTCAAAGAGAGTATGCCTTCAAAGCACAGTGTAATCAATAAAATTATACCCCACTGGCATCTTACAGACCGCAGTATGTGGGCTGCCTTCAAAGCACAGTGTGATCAATAAAACTATACCCCATTGCCATCTTACAGACCACAGTGTGTGGGCTGCCTTCAAAGCACAGTGTAATCAATAAAACTATACCCCACTGGCATCTTACAGACTGCAGTGTGTGGGCCACTTGGCAATAAGCCTACCTCAAAGGACAGAATAAAATCAAAGTTTGTATTAATCACTTATTACTGCCCCAGAGGAGTGTGAGCCTAATGACTCTTTCCAAAGGCCACATCCTTACCTCCAGGGAACCATTGTGCAGTTCCACCTCCAGATATAGGTATCCAACCTTGAAAACAGCACAGAACTGGCCCTCTCATGAGAAAGCAGAACGAGTTCCAACCCAACTACCCCACACCTGCAGGCTCCTCCCTGTCACCTGAGGTCCTCATACCCAGACTGGTGTCTCAAGCCGTTTGAAAAAGGAAGCTTACTGGAGACTTCTCCACAGCAGTCTCTGGCCAGATGACTAAGTGAAACTGAATGAGGAGACTTCTCCACTCATTGCGTAAACCCTCTACTCTTAGTCAAACCCTGTTGACATGTTAAGAGCCTTTTGCTTCTTGGAACCCTGTGAGTATTCTTTACCTGTGCCCCTCCCAGCCTTGAATTGACTGTGTTCTGTAATACTGTTTCTGGGACCCTGGGCTTTCAATGTGACTTGAAGGCAAATGGTATAACCATTTTTCTCCTGAAATTTGAAGAGGGGAGAGGAAAAGTGCTTAGGCCTTGAGTGAGATGTCCTGCTCTGCAGGTGGGGACACTCTGTCCTTAGCTGAATGCCTTCATCTCATGTGCTCTGAAGAAATGAGGTAATGCTGGATAGTACAGGGTCTCTCTCCTCTTCTTTTGACCCCTATAGAAGCTGAGATCTCCCTGGAAGAGTGAGATAGAATCCAGTCTCACCTAACCCAGATCATCTCTGGAAATAAGGCTCCCTGGCTACCCTCCACAGCTATGAATCTGCATCTTTCATGCTTACTGTTCTTCCTGATGACCTCATTACCTGCAGGTAGGAGGTAGACTATGAGTCTGAATATGAAAAGGTCTCCTAAAAGCTCAGATCCTAAAATTTTAAATAGATGATAGATAGATAGATAGATAGATAGATAGATAGATAGATAGATAGATAGACTGACTGACTGACCTGTGGGTATAAGCCCAGAGTGGGAAGTTCCACCCACAGGAGATAGGCCATCAGGCATCAGGTTAGGGCTAGGATGTGGGAAAGGATTGTCTTTCTCTATACTAACCATCTTTCACTATTTCCTGAAGACCTCCAGGATCTTTAGGAGAGTCCTTTCAATGGTGCATACATCTTTACTCACCAAATTCTTATTGCTTTATTTTACTTCAGAATCTCTCTATATATCCCTGGCTGTCCTGGAAGTAGATATGTAGACCAGGCTGGCCTTGAACTCCTAGAACTGCCTCAGTATCTAGAATGCTAGCATTAGAGGAGTGCACCAGCATTCCCAGCTTAAATCCCTCTTCATAGACCTAGCCCCACAGTCTTACTGAAGTATGATAGGAGGTAAGAGGAGGGGTCCCAGAAGCACAGTGAACAGATACCAAACTCTCCATCCATCAGCAAGAGAAAGCAAGCCCAGATTTGTTCCTGGCTTCCTGAAGACTGAGTTGCCCTTTCTCTATCCTTCAGGTCGCTGTGTTTTTGGGAATACTGGTGTATCCTTTCGAACGTGTACTGCAGTCAATGGCACTTGTTTCTTTGGTTGTAAATTAGGATGGGTATGGGTTGCCTATTGTAACAACATAATGTCCTGTTGTAAAAAGGATACCTTGTATTCACTTCCTCAAACCAAAGGTATATGACTTAGCTTCACAGATCCAATTAAAAGGCCATGTGAATGATTAAAAGCTCCCAATCTGTCTGTGAGGCCCAAGAGCTCAAGATATAGTGTGGGTGACAGACAGAAATGATGCTGGCCAAGTTTCTGTTTACTGGCAAAAGCCCAGATGTAGTTTTAAAGAAGCATTGCAAATAAATGGCACTCTGTGACCTTCCTTGTCTTAAATCATAAATTCCTGTTTCAAATTCACCTGTCTGGGACTGGAAAAATGGCTCAGCAGTTAAGAGCACTGGCTGCTCTTCTAGAGGACCTAGGTTTGATTCCCAGCACCCATACGATAGCTCACAACCATCTGTGAGTCCAGTTCCAGGGGGTATAATGCTCTGTTTTGGCTTTTGCAGGCATTATGTGGTACACAGATATACATGCAGGCTAGACACCACATACATAAGATTGAATTAAATTAAAAACAAAACAAAAACCAAATTCAACTGCTCCATACAAGTCACAGGCCCAAGGAAGTGACATTCTCTGAGAAATGTCCATGAGAATAAGAAAAAATGCCTTCCATGAAGCCCTCAGCCTTTAAACTGTTTTGCATATATTAAGTTTCTTAACCTTCAAAACAAAATCTGTTTTCTTTAAATGATGGATTTTTTCCCCCGCAAGATTACACGAATAATTAGTTTGTCCTGGATTTGTGCCCAGTCCATCTTCATTTTTTTCTTGTTATTATAAATTTATTTACTTTCAATCAATCTTTAAGCACACCAATTGGTTATCCAATACCAAATGGTCAGCCTTGAAAAACACACAGCTACAAGAAATGTGTGACCTGAACATGTAGTGCTGACACACTTGGAGCACACACACACACGCACACTACCCAGCCTGTCTTGACTGCATCTGCTTTTGGTTGCACTGGACTCCTCCCTTGGGAAGCACAGGAGTCTGGCTTGGCAGTAGTTCCAATGAATAGTTATGAATCCAACCAGAGATATGAAATACTGAGCCATCAAACTCTTTTTAAGGCTCAGAGCCAGAAAGCTCTGCTTTCTAAGTTCCATTTCTGACTCTGGACACACACCCCACACATTAACATCATGGATTCTCATTCTCAGAGTCAAGATCTCCACACAGCTGCCATCTGCCAGTGTGTTTCCTTACCATCCATTCCCATGTGCCCCTGTCCCAGGGGCAGAACCACAAGACTCCATCAAGATCCTTGTAATTCACTGTGGATCAACGAGAGTGGTTGGCAGCCTCAGATCAGGATTGGTCTTCCCCCAAACTGTGGCAGCAGTAACACTCTATGGGTAGGGCAAGAGGGAACCAACTGCCCACAGGCCTTCAGCTTCTGATCCTCATGCTTCCAGCAAAAAAAAGGTCATGATGGATTCACACAGCTAGACTCTAACGACGTCATACTTTGCTAGCCCTTTTGAGACTGTCTAGTAACATCTACAGTATGTGGAAGCCTGCACTGGCTCCTTAAAGCTTGTCCTCTTACCAAAAGAAAAGTGGGGGTGGATGGGTCTCCCTGCTCTCAGGGATTGACAGCCAATTCAATCCATGAGGGCAGAGTGAGAAGAATAAGATTGGGGGTGTTGGGGGCTGATGGGAGTGGGGTGGAGGAGGTTTCTGATGTTCTGAAGCCTTGTGAGTACCTGCAGTGAATAAACCACGTAGGGATCACCTGGGAGGGTGGGGGTGGGGGAAGCATATTAACTTTACTTAGGGCAATTCAAGGCCTATAACGTTCCTGCTAAAAGTCGGCCCCCAACAGGTTTGGACAAATGAAAACTAGAAAAAACAAAAACAAAAAACCAAAACAAACAAACAAACAAAAAAACAAAAACTAGTTTTTGCTTCTACCACCAGGGGTGCAAGCACAGGCTTTCAACCTTCTTGCCACATCCTGCATGAAGTTTGTAAGCTGAAGAAATGTGAACTTGAATACTCAGAGCAATGGAGAGAGCCAGACAGGTGGCTTTTACACTGCAGTTTGGGGGGCGGGGGGGCGGGGGGGCGGGATAGGGTGGGGTGCTTACTAATACTGCCTGTGAGGACAAATCCATTTCTGGCTGGATATGGTAATGAAGACCCTTAACAATGGTAATGCCTTGATGGGAGTTTTTGGTTTCGTTTTTTGGTTTCGGTTTTTTGTTGTTGTTGTTTTTTGGGGTTTTTTTTTTTTAAATTGTACATGAATGTAGACTTGGAAGCCATCTACCTGAGAGCTCAATTCCTTGTCACTCTTTGTTGAGTGACATTAGAAAATGTACTTACCGGGGCTGGAGAGATGACTCGGCGGTTCCAGAGGTGCTGGGTTCAATTCTCAGCAACCACATGGTGGCTCACAACATCTGTAATGGGATCTGATGCCCTCTGCTAGTGTGTCTGAAGACAGTGACAATGTGTTCACATACATAAAATAAACAAATAATTCTTTAAGTTAAAAAAAAAGAAAATGTACTTACCAAACGCTAGCTGACCATCTGAACAGGGAAAATAATAATGACATGACAGACCACAAGTAAGCTGATGCCTGTGAGAGTTTAAGGGGTCTAAAATAGAAGATTCCGGGCTCAGTCCTAGATTCTATTGGACAAAGGTCAGGAGTGACTTCTGAGATACATGGAAAGGCTTCTCATATAATGCTTCTCTACCTAGTCCTTTTAATTACCTTAGAGTAATTTCTCAGGGGCTTTCCATACAATCTTTTTTAAAAATTATTTTGTTTATTTACATTCCAGCCGTTGTTTCCCTCCTCAACCCCGCTCCAACAGTTCCTCATCCCACTTCTCCTCCCCCTTGCCTCCAAGAGGGTTCTCCCCCACAACAGGCTCCCCCTTTCCTGGCGCCTCAAGTCTCTCAAGGATTAGATACATCTTCTCCCACCAAGGCCAGACAAGGCAGTCCTCTGTTATAAATGTGCCAGGGGCCTTGGACCAGCCTGTGTATGCTGCCTGGTTGAAGGCTTAGTCTCCGGGAGCCCCCTGGGGTCTAGGTTAGTTGAGACTGCTGGTCTTCCCATGGGGTTGCTCTCCCCTTCAGCTTCTTCAATCTTTCCTGTGATTCAACCAAAGCTACCACTCCCCATCCTCTTCTCTTACCCTGCCACAGTTCTTGCTTAAGTCTTTAACTCCTGGTATTCCCGCCCACCACCACCACACAGCCGCAGGACCATTGGTCTACCCCCCCCCCACCTCTCAGCCCCTACCTCTCAGCCCCCACCCCTATCTCCCCTTAAAGCCTTCTTCCTTCTCCCTCTCATGGCCCTTTCTAGCCTCCTGGGCTCTACAGATACTTCCAAATTAAACACACAAATCCTTCAAAGCCAGGACCCACATATGAGGGAGAATATGTAGCCTTTGTCTTTCCGGATCTGGTTACCTTACTCAGTGTAATGCACTCCAGTTTCATCCACTTTTTTTTCTGCTAATTGCATTTTCCTTTGTGTGTGAATCACATTTTCATTATTCATTCATCACCTGATGAATATGTAAGCCAAACCTATTTCTTAGTGATTCACACAATATTTCTAATCTTCAAGACACCCAGTTAGATCATCAGATACCCCTTATTCAGAGTTGGATCATATAACCACCATCTGAAAGACAGTGGGGAAAATAGAAGTATCCTCATGCTTGACTTAACTGCACAGATAAAACAAAACAAAACAAAACAAAACAAAACAAAGAAACCTCTTCACAACAGTAAACCAAAAAAAAAAAAAAAAAAGATAACACATAGAAGACGGTGTAACAAGGAACAGGCAAACATCTGTGAAGATGGCTTTAGACTTTGAAGACGGAATCGATAAAAGATGTTCTCGGATGGAAAGATAAAGACCCCCTTCCTGTCAACTTTAAAAATGCATGTACATCCCACAAAATCTTTGAATCACACAGACTAAACCCCGAGCTCCTTAATAAAGTTTTAAAATAAGATTGTCACTAGAAATTCTGAAGATGAGGAGTCTGCCTAAGTCTCCTCCTAGACATTCAAGCCTATTATTGAGTCTTAGCAAAGGAAGGTGATAACAGTGTGTGTTTGTCAAGAAGCAAAGGAAAGTCAAGAACCTTTCAGTTAATAGGTCCAGCAATGACTCATTCAATAAATAGGGACAACAATAAGTTGTTCAATAAGTAGGGACACCTCTCAGAAAGAATGAGGTTGGTGGCTTACTGCATACCTTACCCTAGAATAAACTCAAAATGAATCAGAGATAGGAAATTATAAAGAGGAAGCCATAGGATTACTTTATGATCATTTTACCTGAAATAAAGCACACATGCCATTTTAGAAAATAGTAGGCTACATCAAGTGAATTGTTTCTGCATAAAAAAAGTCAAAAGGGAAAATAATCAGAAACACAACAAATAATAAATTCTTAGAAGTTGGATTAAAAGTTTCAAGTAAAACCTTTCAAATGTTAATTTAAAAACCCTTGAGATTACTTCTATGAAGATATGATGTGTGTGTGTGTGTATGTGGTATGTGTATCTGCATGTGTGTGGTGTATGTTCAAGTGAATGTGTGTGGTGTGTGTATGCATGTGTGTACATGTATGTGTTCGTGTGCATGTCCTATGTGTGGAGGTCAGAAGACAGCTTTGTGGAGTTGGTTTTTCCCTTCTATCTTTGTACATAGGTTCTAGGGGTGGAGCAGAGGTGACCCCCTGAGCTGTCTCACTAGCCCAGTATTGAGATGCTATTAAATGGAACATAACCAAGCTAAGAATAACTTCTGCTACTCACAACAGCACAGCATTGCACAGGAGTGGGCAACCTCCCAGACAAAACAATGGGGAAGAAAAGCCAGATACAACAGTAACACACCGACTGCCACTCACTTGAGTTTTAAGAACATGGCACCGGGTCAGAAGGAGGGGCATGGCTGTTTCTGGTGGGTGGATGAGGAGAAGGATGAAGAACGTGTTGAGAACACTCTGGGAACTTGTATATGAACCCAGGCATTTTAAAAGCCCCTCAATCCACTTGCATATAGAAGACCTGTCACCCACAATATTTCTTAATGAGTTCTTGGGAATCACAGACAGATTGGGAGCTTTTAATCAGTGAGGGGAGCTAGGAAGTGGGTCGCATCATTCCAGAAAAAAAAAAAAATGGATCTAACAAGCTTTCCTGGATGGCCTCTGAAAACCCAAAAATCTGTAAAGGCCTGCTAGGATAACGATAAACACCGGAAGTATTTCAGAATAACAGCTCAGCTGTCTAGGGGAGCATAATTGTTCCTTCTGCACGCTGGGTCCAATCATGGCCCACTAGACCCCTGAGAGAACCACAGAAGAGAACAGCCTAGCCTTTCAGTTGAGCTCCCATGGTCTCTTCCAGACCTCAAGCATGGGCTGCCTGGCCACTCCCCACCCTCAGAGTCTCTTCTCATCATTCCCAGTATGAAGCACTGTCCAGACAAGACCCAGGCTGTCCACCCTGTGGCGCCAGCAAGGGGAGAGCAGACAGCATGGTCCCGGCTCCCACCACCTCCCTTCCCCTGGCACTAAAACAAATTACCTCATCTGAGCAACCAGTTCTATCGGCCACCAGCCTCACTCCAGGCTAACAGAGGGATCATCAGGAGGGGAGGAGGCCGGCCCTGGGCTCTGCCTACTTTGGCACAGACCTGGTTCTGCAGAGCAATAGCAGCAACCTTTTAAATCAGGGAGGCCTCAGCTTTGTTCTTGGGTCCTGGTTACTGGGTGAACCCTACTCCTGCATGTACCCCTCTTTCTCAGACATCATCCTCTGTGCCATCCTTGGGTACACACAACCACAAAGGACAGCCACTACACAAATAGCAAAACGAAGGACCAAGGAGGCTCTGTGTGTACATTCGTGTGTGCATGTAAACAGCCTCTGGTTTTGGACACTACTCAGTGGCCTAGAACTCAGCAAGAAGGCTAGACTGGCTGGCCACCAAGCCCAGGGATCCACTGCCTCTGCCTTCCAGGGGCTAGAATTACGTGTGTACACCACCCTGACTTTTTGTTGTTATTATGGTTTTGGTTTGTATTTATCAATTGATTGATTGATTGATTGATTGATTGCATGGATTCTGAGAATCCAGTTCAGGCCCTGCTACTTGCAAAGCAGACACTTTATTACCGGAGCCACCTTCCCAACTCCAGAAAGCTCATTAAACAGCCTCTGCTCTAGTTCTAGAATCTACGGTGCCTTCACTCTGTGCAATGGAGTCATTATACCCAGTCCAGAAATGGAGGTCTAGGATTCTAACTGTTCCAGGGTTCCACACCCCCTGTTCCACCCTGACACTGCAGGAGTATGGGAGAGGCCTCCATGTCCCACCAGTGGCTTTAATGCTGGTATCTTTTTCCAGTCTGGTTCAGCATTTAATGATGGTGCTCATGATGTTGTCTACATAGGGGCAGACTCTAGAGCCTTGCACAACATGTGACCTTCAGCAAAGTTTTAAAACACTTCTAGACCTCAGTGTGCAACCTATGAAAGGGGGTTATGACTACTCCTGTCTTCAAGCCATGTTGTAAGAATCAATTGAATGGCTAAATCAGTGCTGCATTTTCAGTATGAAGGAAGCCATCAATAACCTGCTTATTGCCAGGACCCATCAGGTGCTGGCCTTGGACAGTGTGCAGCTCCACCTGACTTCTCTATCCCCACCAGTCTGACTATACCTCCTGTTGAGTACGTGAACAGGGGTCCAGTGATCTTCCCAAAAGTAGCTGGTGTTCCTGTACGCTGGATCACAGGACCCATGCTGGTCTCTCTGCCCTTGCCCAGAATAGTATACATTGTAATTATGTGTACATTGCAAGGACCTCATGTCTTCAGGAATTATTAGAAAGGGAGTAGAGGTGTGTCTAAGATGGTAGAGTACTTCCTGCCATTCATGAAGAGCATGGGGTGTAGCTCAGACAGTAAAGCACTTACCTAGCACACATGAAGCCCTGGGTTTTGTTCTCAGCACTACATAAATGGAATGTGGTGCTGCTCAGTGCTGTAATCTCAGCACTTAGAAGACAGAGGCAGGAGGATCAAATGAGTTCAGGCTAGCCTGGGATACCTGAGACTTTGGAGAGAGAGAGAAGGGGTGGAGGGGAAAGTGGAAAAAGAAGAGGGAAGGGAGAGAGCAAGTAATCATTAGGGAAGAGGTGGATTTTGTCCACATCAGGAGAGACCTGTATCAGATCTCTCCTCCCCTGGAGGGCAGCAGGTGAAAAGGCGCTACTTTGGACATTCTTTCAAGTAAACAGAGTCCCCAACCATTCAGTCCCAGTGTCTCTGCAGAGACTCCAGCACAGTGACATCTCTTCTCTACAAGGGCCTCCATAGGTTGGCCTCTGCACCATGGGATAGATGGCCAGACACTAACCTGAGACAGAAAGAAGGGCCTTGGAGGATCTCTGTGACTTCCCAGAGCCTACATTCTCACCAGCGCCTGAATGCCTAGGGCTTCCTGTGATTTTGCTATGCATCTGTCCTTCTGTACCCTGCCTTCAGCAGGTACTACTCTCCCCGACCATCACACTCTGTTGGGAATGGGATGGCTGAACATTGAGAAAGGATACACAGCTATTGCACATGCTAAGTTTTCTGCCCTTATGGGAATACAAGAAAAATGAAACCTTTCAATGTTTCCCTCTGCTATCGTATATGTCTTTGGGTTGTATTGTGTTAGAATGTTAGATTTTTACAATTGCTTTTGAATTGCTGACTTGGGTTACATTAAAAAAAAAAAAAAACAGTGGGTGACTTATCAGTGTCCTATTGCTGTGAAGAGACATCATTACTACAGCAACTCTTACAAAAAGAAGCATTTAATTAGAGCTGGCTTACAGTCTTAGAGTGTCAGTCCATTATCATCAAGGCAGGAATCATGGCACCATGCAGGCAGACATGGTGCTGGAGTTGCTGAGAGTTCTTCATCGGGATCCTCAAGCAGCAGGAAGAGAAAGACATTGGACCCAGCTTGAGCATTAGAAACCCACAAACTCACCTCCAATAACAAACTTCCTCCAACAAGACCACACCCACACACTTCCTACACCTTTCAAATAGTACCATTCTCTATGAGCCTATGGGGGCCATTCTTATTCAAACAACTACACTGGGCCAACAAGATGTCTCAGGGATTAGCTCTGAATGTGTAGGAATTCGGTTAAACTTAAAAATTAACTGGCCCAGGATATATCCCAGGAGGAGACATTTCTTAGTCAGAGGACACCTGCTGGATTAACACTGCAACTATTTCTACCTGGCTATTTTTCTGTTCAAATCTGGTTAAAAGCATGGACTATGCCAGACACCCAGTGATCCATCCAAAACCAAGAACAGCATCCTAAATACCAAATACCAGTGGTTGAAACACCAGCCTTGCTAAAGGAATGCTTTGCTTTGAATCTGTTGTGTTTCGTACGGGGCATCATCCCCTGTGTAAGATAGCATCCATCTGTATTTGTATTCCTGTTCATACTTCTTGCCCCACCTCTCCACCCTAACCCCTGCTTAGGCCATTACTTTAAAGCATAAATTTGTTGGAAATGTAAAACAATAAAATACAAGACAAAAAATGCGATCGAAAGAGATCAGTAAGTGAATTTTATCATGGGATTAGGACAGAATTTCCGACAGTCTCTGAAATAGTTCCAAACACACACAGTCTCCGAATAGACAATTAGAAATTCAGAGTCCAGAGTGTTAACCATTACGCTATGGACCTAGCATGGCAATTATAAATTCAGACTCTAGGTTGACTCTGAAAGATACTGACTCTCCATCTCTTCCAATATTAAATACCCAGCCACTCTTCAATTCTTTATGTGAAAACCAACAAGCACGTTGCTCTCATTAGTATGCAGTCTTACTTTTAGTAAAAGAAAACAATGTATGCACACCAAAGGAGTGTTTTAAATAAAGTGCTTAGGGTTGGAACAAGGACTCTGTGAAATCCTCTTTGGTCAAGGATGAGAACCCCTCTTCCTGAGGACAATGTTCAAATCCATGAGCCCATATCAGAGCTGTTATATCTGCCTATAACCCCAGCTCTATGGTGTCCTACTCTTCTGGCCTCTATGGACACACACATGCAAGTTTTCAGTTAGGCACATACACATAAATGTTAAACTAAATTCAATAAATGTCCTCGTGAATTATCATAAGTAAATGTTTGCTTTGTGCAGCTATTTTGTTTACCTATGTACCCGGGATCACACAGAAATTTCTCGGACCAAAAACGATCAAAAGTGCAAGTTTAGAAGCCCTGTTTTAAATAATGACACAAAGTGGGGCTGGAGAAATAGTTAAGAGTGCTTGCTTTGCAATCATGAGGACCAGAGTTTGGATCCTAGTACACACATAACAAGCCAGATATCCAACACACACACCTGGAACCCCAGATCAGATATGGGGCAGAGACAAGAGGATCATTGGGCTTTGCTGATGTCTAGCCCAGCAAAGAAAGCATGAGCCTTAGGTTGAGAAAGGGAGCCTGCCTCACACGATTGGTAGAGAGTAATAGAGGTACCTGATGCCCTCTCCTGAGGCCTATGCACATACACACATGTGTGTGAACACACAGCTACACACACACACACACACACACACACACACACACACATCCATATGTACAAAATAAAAATATTAAAATATTAATGACGTTAAGTAGATGTACACATTTCTAACATACAGTGCAACTTTTAATCTGAATATACAATGTGCAATGACCAGCTATGCGTAATTGGCACACCATCACTTCAAACACCCACCATCACCTCAAAACACCCACTATTTCTTAGTGTTGGGAAGATGCCACACATTTTGATGTGTTTGTGTATGCATATGGTGTATATGTGTGTAGTATATGTCTGTACCCATGTAGCCCAGAAGAGAGCAGCTTATGTCTTTTTTTTCTATCACTCTCTGTTTTATTCCTTTGAGACACACGGGGAGCTCTTCCTGTCCCCCACCCCCATCCCCAACTAAGCTGGGAGCCAGTGAGCTCCAGCAGGTCCTCCCTTATCTGCTGTCCTTAGTGCTGAGATATACATAAGCTTGGATGTTACTGCCCCTGGCTTATCACAGAGATGCCAGAATCTAAATGGAAGTCCTTGTACTTCGAAGAATGTTCTCCAACCCATGTCCTCACCTAAGCCAGCTCCCCAGCCACCCCGGACATCATTATTTAAATGATAGGTGTATGGACTGGAGATGGAACTGGTCCAGAGGAACAGCCATACTTTGCTGACAGCAGTGAAAAGTGAAGTCGTAGTTTTGGAAGGCATTGAGATGCTACAGTGCAAAACACTTGAAAACCGTGCCCCAAAGTGCTCCTGGCTCTCTCCTCCTCCACTCTGCCCTTCAGCTTCAAACCTCTGTCTGCTCTGACTTCTTCCACATCACCAGCTCACTGGGCGCTTCTGCCTCAGTCTGGTTACTCCATCCACCAGCTATGTTTGGTCTTCCTGACATTCAACCTTAAATTATTTTTACACATTTTTAGCTAGACACATCTAACCTTTTCTAAACCTAATAGGTGCTGACTCCCTGGGGTATAGTTCCTAATGTCACACAATTCGACAGGGGCCAAGCTGTCACTTTGGGGGGGGGATTAGTTTTCAATAAGAAAGTAAAGCCAGGTCTCAATTGGATGGGAGAGCAGAAGGCTCAGGTTCCTAGAGTAACGGAACAGAGAGCATGAGAACTACAGACACTCAGCCCAGAGCACCATTCTGACAGGCTGCTCTGCAGTCTGCCGTGATGTTTCTTCTTACCTTTTCAACCCCACTGCATCTCAGTGGAAGTGCTGGAAACTGAAGAGGGTGGAAATGTAACTCTCTAGGTCCTTGCCTTTCTAAGAGTGTACACCAAACTCTGGTTGCCATGACATCAGACACACACACACACACACACACACACACACACACACACACACACTCAATTGTTGGGCCTGACCCAGAGCATTGCCATGGGGATCACTCTTAACAAGTTTCCATGAGAATAGTCTGTGGCCAAGATGCCAGGACAGCAGCTGCTCTGGAATGCTTTTCTGTCGCTGTGATAAACACCAAGATCAAAAGCAATTCAGGGAAGAAAAGGTTTATTACATCCTACATTTCCATGTCACAGCCCATTATTGAGAAGTCAAGCAGGAGCAGAAGCAGGAACCAAGGAGAATATTACTCACTGGCTTGTTCCCAGGCTTGTTAGCAGTTAGCTTTCTAACACAGCCCAGCCCTGGTCCCAGAGATGGCACCGTCCACTGAGAACTGTACCTTTCTATCTCAGTTAGCAGTCAAGAAAATGTCCCCCACAGACATGGCCCCCTGGCCAATTTGATGGAGTCAGTTCCTCAGTTGAGGTTTCCTCTTCCCAGGGATGTCAAGTTGACAACCAAGGTTAGCCATCACACCAGCTTTCAAGCTGAAGTGCCTGAATTCTTCCTTTCCCAGCCATGCGAGCCTGAGAGAGTTCTTTGCCCTTGGGCCTTCAGCTTCCTGTCAATAATGCCAGTTCTTTAGGCTCTAAAGTTCTCTCTAGCCCTAACTACAGAGAGGAAAAGCAGGCTGTACATGGCACCTCAGATCAGGGTGAAACTGGCTACCAGCTTCAGAAAGCAAGCAGAGCCCCACACACAACCACTGGCCTCCAGTGTATCTTCCCCACACTTTTGACAGACACATGGCAGGGATGATGTAAAGCCTGTGTCAGGAGTGGACTAGATACATGGGGCTAAGACCACAGGATCAGATGCAGCTCCCACTGAGCTATGGAAGGAGACGGATCAGAAAGCCAGTGAGATGTGGGAAAGAGGGAGCAAGAGGAGAGAAGCAGGCCTCATCTTTCACGTTCTTTGAAATTGGGACAAAGAAAGGAAGGATTTGCAAATCTGCATCCCATCTCCTCCAAGCTCAGCCACTTGCCATTTTCCCTCCCTAACACAATGCCTTGGGATCTCCACTGTCACTAAGGCAATGGTTCTCAACCTGTGGATTGCAACCCCTTTTGGTGGCCAGGGCAGGGGTTGGGTGTGAGTGTCAAACAACCCTTTCACAGGGGTCACCTAAGACCATTGGAAAACACAGATATTTACATTACAGCTCATCACAGTAGCAAAAATCACAGCTACCAGGTAGCAACAGAAATCATTTTATGGTTGGGAGTCACCACAACATGGGGAAACTGTATTGAAGGGTCGGGTGGCATGCAGCATTAGGAAGGTTGAGAACCACGGGCCTAGAGACTCTAACCTCCTGCTGTCCTCCCCTGCTGGTTCAAGGAAGCTGTCAACTCCAAGGTGCTCCCACCTGTAGGTTTAGCTCCTTTACCTTGGCTGTCACTATCTACCCCTCTGGCTTACTCCAAGCTGTGTCCCTGTCCAACACAGCCCGGATCTAGAAGCCCCAGAATGGGGAAAGCTGCACAGAGGCTGTCAGGCTGAGTGTTATTGTCCAGGTCTTGGTTGCCACTTATCTGGGCCGCCCACATGGGGAAATGAGATAGTCCAACAGCACTTTTCCCATTAATATTCTTATCTCAACTGGAAAGGATGCTGTTTGTGTGTAGTGATATGAGGGTGTAAGCTTACAAACTCTCCGGTGCCTCTCTCTGTCTCTCTCTCTCTCTTTTTCATCCCATGACTTCTGACCATATGAATGTGTGTCTGGGTCACTGTATAACTTTGATATGGAGTGTAAGCATACAGAGTGTGCCTGTGTGATGTATTATAGAGAAGATGGAAGGAGTGAGGTGGGAGGTATGGGGTGGACGCACACTTGATTCCATACTTCTTGGCCACAATAAAGGAAAAAAACAACCATCAGAGGGGAAAACTTTCAAAAGAGCCAACCAGTCTGGTTGAGATGATGGAAAATCGAATCATTTCATTCATTGGTCATAAAAAAAAAAAAAATGTGTGTTAGCCTAATCTGTTTGGAAAGCCAATTCTAGATACTAAAATGTCAGAAAGCTAAATGTACCTTCTATTCACTGGAAAGCCTACCTTCCCTGTTTACACATCTGTACGTGAGAAGTTTCATACAGAATTATTCATAGCAGCAAAAGTTACAATTGACAGAATGATTAAATATACTGAAGTATAATAAACCAGGTCTGTGGGTCACTGTGTATCAGTCAGAAACAGAAAACATCTTTTTTTTTCCTTATGGATTTTTTGTTTTATCTACATTGTGTGTGTGTGTGTGTGTGTATTTAGTGTGTCCTGCCCTGAATGTGCACTGGTCCATGTGGGCAAAACATCTTTATACACAAAGAAAGATTCCCCAATTTATATGGAATATATATATATAATAATCTCCTTTATGCTACTATGATAAAAACACTTGAACAAAAAGCAATGCAGGGGAAGAAAAATTTTAGCTTATACTTCCAGGCCTTGGTCCATCATTGAAGAAAGTTAGGGCAGGAGTTCAGGCAGGAACTTGAAACAGAAACCATGTAGAAAAGCTGCTTGCTGCCTTATTGAGGCTTATATGTTTAGCTACCTTTCTTTTGTAGGCCAGAACCACTTGCCTAAGGAATGGTGCCGCTCACAGTGGGCTAGACTCTCCCACATCTCCCACATCAATTAGCAACTAATACAATTCCCCACAGCATGCCATGGGCCAATCCAATCTAAGCATTCCCTCAATTGAAACTCTCTTCTCAGATGACTCAAGGCTGTGTCAACTTGAAAATTAAAGCTGACTATGACACTGCATAAGGCTCCCAAAGTGGCAGGGAATAGAGAAACACCTGGAAGGTTCACACAGCAAAATAACAGTGGTGACTGGCTCTCTAAGACGGGACTGGAATGAATGACCAAAGTATCTTTTGCATAAAGTATGTGATCTGAGATGTTCTACATTGGAAGGAGATTTCTCTATATTATAATTCACTAATTTTAAATCTAATGATCCAAACACAATTCGGATTTCCTTTGTAGGTCAGAGGTTAAAAAGGAAGCAAGTACAGAAAATGAACTGGTGAAGGCTCTGGGTCAAGTGACACCTGCCCTATCTCGTGCACATAGAAGAAGAGAGGTTTACTGAAAAGTAGCAGCTCCAAATCCAGAAAAGAGCTTAGTTAGAGCTAACCTTCTTTTTACTTTTCTTCACCTCGCTCCCCTCAGGCGGGGGCTGTCAACTCCATGGCACTCATTGTATCCTGACCAAGATCCTGCCAATCCAGGCCGGCGAACTTGTACCAGAATTGTCAGACACTTCGAGCTCAGTGTCCAGTGCTGATGGCTCTGAACTGAGGACTCACAGTGAGAGAGTGAGGTGTGTGCCATGTCTACAACCTAAACCTTGACATGTAAACGCCTTAGCAACCTCCTTCTGCCTCCCTGTGGGTCTTCCTTGCAGAGTCCAGCTTCCATGCTGTTGATGCTCCAATGGCTCCTGCTGACTCTTCCTAGAGGAAACAATGGTGGTTTGCAACAGAAGATAAATAAATCTGTTACACAGGTCTTCATATTGTCACCTCTGCTGACGAATTACATTGTTTTCTAGGGCATACATGAGCCTGGTTGCTACACCGTTACCCAGATCCACTCCAGGAAACCTGTGAGTGGCAACAGTCGCCAGGGAGCTCTTCTGGTACTAACCCAGCTCCTGCAGGAGCCCAGACAACACATTTTACATTTTTGTGATTGGTGTTGGTCTTTAACATCTTTTTTTTATAAAAGTCTATATGTATATGTATGTATGTGTGTGTTTCACACATATGCCTGATGTCTAGGGAGATCAGAAGACAGTGTCTGATCCCCTGGAACTGGAGTTACAGACAGTTGTGAGCTACCTTGTGGGTGCTGGGACCTGAACCAAGGTCTTCTGCAAAAGCAGAAAGTGGTTTTTAACTGCTGAGCCATCTCTCCAGCCTCCAACATTGTTGTTATTTATTACCCTTATATAAACATAGGTATAAATATAATATATAAATGTTACAATACATGATGAACTGAAATCTCATATAGCATAATAATGAATACAATTATAACCATGGCAGGCTATGTTAAACACAAAGAAAAGTACATAAAACCAATTCCCAATATGAGTACCTGTAAGGTTTTTTTGTTTGTTTTTTTGTTTTGTTTTGTTTTGTTTTTGGTTGGTTGGTTGGTTGGTTGGTTGGTTGGTGTTTGTTTGTTTTGTTTGTTTTCGAAGACAGGGTTTCTCTGTGTAGCCCTGGCTGTCCTGGAACTCACTCTGTAGACCAGGCTGGCCTCAAACTCACAGAGATCCACCTGCCTCTGCCTCCCAAGTGCTGGGATTAAAGGGGTGCGCCACCATGCCTGGCTACACTTGTGACTTTTAGTAGCTGTTAATATTTTGCCACAATGGCTTCAGACACCTTAAGAGAAAAAAAAGCAAATCATTGCAGATACAGCATAAATCTTTGTCAGTCAGTGTCTCTATTCTAACCCAGACAGGTGAGCCTGCCACCTGGAAGCTGTTTTCATCATTGACAGCCATGTTGTGAGCGATTCCTGAGCATTTACATATAAGTAGCAGACACATTTAACATAGCATTGGCATGCTACAGGCACGACTGCAGTGCCTGAATAGTCCAGCAGATGGCACTAGAGTCTAGATCAGTAAGGCTTTTTTTTTTTTTTTTTTTTTTTTTTTAAAGCATTTAGCTGTGTTATGCAGATGAAGACAACTACTATCGGAAACAGAAGGGCTTCGGTTTTCCGTTTTGGAAGCGATAACACCTGGAATCATTTCTTCCAACTCTTGCCCTAGGCAGAAGGCTCCAGAGGACAAGGACACCAGCAGAGGTGTAGACTTCTGTGCTGCAGTTCAAGCTGCTCAAGTCGCCTATATGTGAATTGGAGGCCCTTCTCCAAGGACAGGTGACTCAGGGACATACCTCTGACTCCTGTCACATGATTGTGGCTCCCTACCGACTGGTGTGAGCAGAAAAACAGGAGCTATTTCTGAAGGTCTTCAGTTTGAAATCCACAACCTGCTGTCTTGATGTACAGGGAATTGATAGGCTCACAAACCAGAGCTTTGAGCGTCATCCCCTTGGGTACACACAGATTTAGCTGCTATTAAAGGAGCGTGTAAGGCATTAGGCAAAGACTCTGAGTCAGAAAGCATAGACACTGGAAACCTCCCAGAGCTGTGCAGACCGACCAAGTTCGGCTTCCTCTGAGAATTATCTCTGGCCCCCAAATTCATGGCAGCCAGAACACAGGCATCCACTCCTAACCCTACCCATGAAAATTGCTAACAGAATACAGTAAAATTGAGGACATTGAGCAGGGTAGGGAAGGAAGGACTCACATCCTGATGACCCATCAGGGCTTCTAGTGACCACATCCCCAATCCTGGTGTCTGCGCTTGAGGTAGGGATACGGACCCACAAGCAGATCCTAGGGTTCCTGGAGTCCTTGGGCTTCCAACAGCTACCCAAGAGGCTTAGAGACGGCCACTCTGCACCACCTCCTCTCCTGGCCCCTCTCTGACCTGCCCTCTCTCTGGCCTCCGGGCCTGAGAAGGCTTGGAGAGACCGTGGGAGTTTGGCTACCATTATCTGGCCCTTATCACCACTAAGTTCGGGCTGACACAGAGTCCTCTTAGTTCAATGACGAGGGGCCCGCCCGAGGTCATGCCTGTCTCCAGAGAGCCGGGCCCTATCTCAGCGACCTACGGAAACCTTGGCGTGAGCTCATACTTTCTGACGACAGAGAGGGACCCTGCCCTATCACTGCCCAGACACCCACCCCCACGGCGTCTGGCATGAGCCTGGTGAAGGCTCCACCATTCTTCACTGAAATAGCAACACTGATAACTGCAGCAGACAGAAGTGCATTGACGAATCTCCATTCAGAAAAGCACTTCTTCTCCCTCCTCCCTCTGCCTTGGTGCAGTACTCCTGGGATGAACATGACCATACAGGCAGAGTCTGTCCTGACACAGCAACATGAAGATGGTGTGTCATAGCCCTGCAGAGCCCAGGCTAAAGCATACTTTTTTCTGAGGCAGAAGAAATGCCTTCAATGCCAACCCCCATGCACCGAGGTTGCTGCTGAAAGGATCTTGCCTGGATCGATGACATAAACAGTCTCTGGGGTATAAACACCCCAGCACCCAAAACAATTGTAAATCTGTTCTCCTTGTGGCAATTTCATCAATTTGGGTACAAAGTTATATTTCCTGTGTCCGGCCCATTCTACTAGAAAAATTACTTATTGAAATTATTTCAGACTCAAGATGAAACTACTTCCCTTCAAAGAGAATTCTGCTTGCTCATACCACTACAGAACCGCCTTCAACCCAATTCAAAGCTCAACACTCCTTGGATTAGTCAGGCCATGGGATTCCACCCCTAGGAAACTGGCACACATCTGGTTTAACCTGACTGTAGGGATGGATGTAGCCCTGCAGGATCCCTGCACAGTGTGGGGACATTTTTCTATTCTGTTTTTTTGATCGATTTGGGCTCAGGTTTATTTCTGTCTCCCATTCTCTGTGAGGCTCTCAAAACAAAATCCAATTGGCTAGGAATGACAAATGTCCTCCAGGCAAAAGTGGCTTCTAAATCATATTAATATCTTTAGGGATCTGTTGAGACTTGGGTTCGGGCCTGATTTGATCCATATTAATAATGACTGTTAGCAAATACTTGAGAGAATGTTCTTGGTCTAAAATTTGTTCTCAGGGTCTCCCAACAAGGTGACTGTTGGCAGGGCGGTGGTCTCTGAAGACAAGGGAGGGAGTACTCATAAGCCATCATCGTTGTGTGTGAGGAGGGGATCCCTTTGGGGCTGACAGAATGTGGCTCAGCTCCTGTTTGGCTTTGGTCGAATGGCTCTCTTGCACCTGCCATGTAGTCCTCAAGTCTTATCTTGTCAAAGGACAGCCTGACAGCAAGACCAAAGTCAGACTCCTGTGGTCTAATCACAGAAGTGACATCCCTCTTGTGGCAGTTACTAAATTAACCAGAAGCTAGCTACCATGGGAATTCATGGGGTGGGGAATACCAGACAGCTGGGACCCTAGACACCCTCAAATCGGCTGGCATGGCCATCCTGGACATCAACCTAGACTTGGGAGTATTGTATAGGATACCTATATAATGGGATGCCTAGAAGACACTTCATTTCAAAGCCTAGATGCACAAGAGTCTTGACTGTCTTGCTCAATCATTGATTTACCTTCAGCAAATCATTTCCCTGAACCTATGTATTCTAGCCTTTAAACTAGAATAACAAACCATGCCCCAACCCCCCAAAAAGCACACGCACCACCACAGCATCACACTCTGCAGTGTTGAAATGTTTACAGATTGCTTGGCAAAATCCTAGTTTTTCCAGCCTCCCGGATGTGCCTTGACCATCCTGAGCCTTAATCCTGCCTCAAGGTCCCCTTGGACTCCGTACTCTCCAGCAGCCTGGTGCCTGTGGAATTACAGACAGCTGTGAGCCACCACATGAGTGCAGGGAATTGAACCCGAGCCTCTGGAAGAGCAGCCAGTGCGCTTAACTGCTGAGCTGTGTGGAGCTGCTGGAATCTCAGGTAAAGGTTTTATGACCCTCCTCAGCACCACCTTCTACAAAGGAACGGCAGCAAGCTGGATCAGGAGGGTTTCTTGTGAGCACCCACAGCTCCTCTGATTAAGGCAGTGATAGCTGATGTGCTTGAAGCACAGCATTCCACAACAGTGACACAGCGGTGACACCACAGAGGAGTTGGACTAGCATTCACAGAGAGATCCAGCAACAGAGGATGGTGACAGCCGCCAACTCCGTCACCTTCCCAGTCACCCTCTGACTTTGGTAAAGGTGTTTCAAAAGCAGGAGAGGGAGGCTTTAGCCTCTGAGCTAGGAGGAGGCACGACTTACCCTCAACCACACTGGAGCCACACACATTGTTTGGGGAGAACTGGTTGACACACAGCCCTATGCCACACACTAGAGGAAACCATGTTGATGGTAAGATGCTCAGAGAGAGTGTGACAGAGCTCTACCTAAGGATGAATGACCCTAGCCCAGCCACAATCCAGTCCCCTACCTGTCCTTCATCTCTGGTGGACATTTCTCCCTTTCTCCACCTCCCTCCCCAGTAGACCAACTTGTAGTCCTAGTAAGTGGCAAATTTGAAAGTGTGTTTCCTAAAGCACTTTTCCAAACTGGGATTGAGTTTCACTACCCGCATCCAGCCCCTCTCTGCCCACCAAAGCAAAGGACACAAGACTGTCCTTGGCTCGCAGAGTCTACCTTGGAAATGCTGCTCAAGTCTAAATCCTGTCCCCATGCCATCTTGGTGATTGTCCTTTCCTGTAGAGAAGAGTGTCTCCTCTACTACTGGACTGGATGCCGGTTAGGATATACTAAATTTCCCAGGAGCTTCTATTTTACATCTTTCTGATCCATCTCTTAAAACAACCATTGGTCACCTGCTATGCATGTATGCATGCCATCCTGTGCTGTGCATGTATGCATGCCATCCTGTGCTGTGCATGTATGCATGCCATCCTGTGCTGGGCAATGAAAATATGACCTCTGCCACCAAGGAAGGAAAGTCAGCTTGTAAACCAGCCAGAGTTCCCAGGGCAACAAAACAAGAAGCTGGGAGGTCTGTAGAAATCAGGTTAGGCTGCCCTACCTACCTCACTGCATGCTTCCCAGGGAAGGAGACACCTAGCACAGATATAGCACAGGTAATGATGTGGCTGCAGAGAGAAGGGTGGGCATGAGAGAAGAGCCGTGCGTGCACACACACACACACACACACACAAACACAAACACACACACACAAAGGGTGGGAAAGAGTAGAGCTATCTCTGTAATTGTGGCAGAGAAGTGGTTAGTATTGATTATCACCGTGAGATAACCTGGAATCACTCAGGAGACAAACCTTGGGGGTGCCTATGAGGAAGCTTCAAGACTGGCTTTACTGAGGTGGGAAGACCCCTCCCCATGCTCCTAACTTCTGAGGTGAGAAGACCACACACACACACACACACACACACACACACACACACACACACACACTTAACTAAAGCAGCACCATCGCATGGGTTGGAAGCCCAGGGCATAAAAAGGCAAAAACAGTAAGCTGAGCGTTTGCATTCATCGCTCTCTGCTTCCTGACTGTGAGAAGCCACCAACTACCTTAAACTCCTACTGCCATTGCCTTCCGCTTTAAGAGGACCAACCTCCTAAATGTGATGAGCCGAAATAAACCCTTCTCTCCGTCTCTTCTCCCTCCTTCCTTTCTTCTCTCCTTCCTTCTTTCTTTCTTCTTCCTTCTTTCCTCCCTCCCTCCCTCCTTCCTTCCTTTCCCTTCCTTCCTTCCTTCTTAAAGTTACTTCCCCAGGTGCTTTGTCACAGCACTGAGAACAGACTGATGCAGGGGCCACAGCAGCATCCACACCGGGCTGTGCTCAGCAGCAGCACAGGAACCAAGCACAGAAGCCACAACCCCCTTCTGCTCTGCATCAGTGAGAACCCATGAGGATTCTCTTAATGCTTTCTCCGGGACTCTTTTTCAGAGTGGTCTTTCCTCTTATCTCTGTAAATCCCACCTTCCCCTCCGTTGACCTCTGAATCATTTGTTCCTCAGACTTGTGCTCACTGCTGTTCTCCAGCCCCATCCCGACAGCCAGCTAAGTGACTGCTGCCTGGACGCAGGGTCTGTGGCTACATCCATACTGGTGCCTCTGAGGAACTCCCAGACCAATGGCCAGGAAGGCAGCCTCCTGGGAAGACTCCAGTGTCAGAGGGTGCAGAAGGAGAGGGCAGATGAAAAGTTAGAGGTGATAAGAGGGGAGCCTTACAAAAGCAATGAAGTTTGGGCAGGTCCTGGGCTGCGGAACAACAGCAGCTCTGGGTCATCTGGCTCAGAGCAGAGCTGACCCGGAAATACCACGAATCACATGATCACTGAGGAATAAGTTTCCATGTTCTGCTGAGTGATCCATCAAGGGAGCCGGTCCTTCCTTCATTCAATAAGGACTTTAGTAAGGGGCTATGATATATGTGTGTAATGTACAAGTCTAGCCTGTCCCCAGGGTTTCTGTTTCCTGAACATTCCAGGTGTGCTGCTACATCTG
>NW_023045456.1:5000-31470 GCF_011762505.2 Arvicanthis niloticus | reverse complement strand
TAAGCAGGCAAGGAGCAGAGAGACCCAAAGGGAATCACACGAAGAGAGGACCATCTGACAAAGCAGCAGGTGCACTCAGAATAAAGTCCTGCCGGTGTTCATCACCCAATACTCAGGGACTCAGCAGAGGGAGGGTCTGAAGTTCAAAGTCATCCTTGGCTACATGGTGAGTTTGAGAGAGTCAGCCAGACACACACAGAGAGAGAGAGAGAGAAAGAGAGAGAGAGAGAGAGAAAGAGAGAGAGAGAGAGAGAGAGAGAGAGAGAGAGAGAGAGAGGAGGGAGGAGAGGGAGGGAGAGAAAGACACACACACACACACACACACACACACACACACACACACACACACACACACACACACACACACCTGCCACCCGGGTGTCCTGCGATGGAGCTGGGCAGGGAACCGAGCCCAGCAGAGATTTCTAGGCTACTTGAGGAACTCAGCTATTATTCTGAGCAAAATGGAAAGCTACTCTATGCTTTAAGAGGAGGAAAACTACCCACTAATTTGTTTTTCTTATTAACTTTGTGGTTACAAAACACAGCATACAACTTAGCCCGCCTTGGGCCAGGGTGCGGTGGCGCACCTCTTTAATTGCAGCATTTGGGACACAGAGGCAGGTGAGTTTGTGACCAGCTTGGTCCACGTAGAAAGTTCCAGGCCAGCCAGGGTTACACAGTGAGACCTTGTCTGAAAACAAATGAGGACAGCTTAACTAGTGGTGTGTGGAGTGTGCGCATGCTCCTGGAGGGCAGAGGTCAACTCCAGCTGTCATTGCTCAGGCGGTGCTGTCTGCACTGTTTTTTGAGAGAGGATCTCTCACTAACCTGGGTCTCTAAAGCAAGGCTAAGGTAGAGAGCCGCAGAGAGGCCACCGTGCTGGCTTTATTCGCGCACTCTGGGGACGGGACTCAGGTGTGTCATGCTTTAGCGGCCGAGTGCCCCCCACCCCCACCCCCACTCCAGGCTCAACTTCGCCGGAACTGTTCTTTTGTTGTTATTGACGTTTCCGTAGTGTAAGCAATGCGAAGACTCCCACGTCACTTCTGCCCCACCCTCTTTGGCTCCTACAGTTCTTGCGTCCTTTCTCCACGATGTTCCCGGGATCTCAGGAAGGGTGACAGTTTCTAAGAACCTTTGCATCCTGCGTAGCTGAAACTCTGCTGTCCTTGAAACCTGACTCCTCATCGCTCCCGCTCTTAGCTCCAGCTACCGCCATTCTTCCTCTATAAAAAGAGAATAAGGAGCTATTGTCACATATAAATTACGATAGTGGGTTTTATTGTGGCATTTCCATACATGGTGGAATGTGTTTAGAAATCACGTTCCTCCCATGAGCCTCTCTTGCTCCCCCTTCCACTCTGGCCCATCCCTTCCCGACTCTTCCCCGTGTGCTTTATTGTCTTTTTCCCCTTGAACTTGACTTCTCTGAGAACCTCACAGAAGTGGAGTCACACGGGACTTGCTACTTCACGACCGGCTTATTCACTGAGTATACTGTCCTCGGGGTTCAATCATGTCCTAGCATGTGTCAAGCGTTCCTTCCCTTTTAAGGCTGAATAATATCCCATTATGTGTGTATGGACCACGCCGTGTCTAGCCTTTCATAGGTCCATGGGCACGGAAATCACAAAAGTAGCAGAATTACAGTTTTGAAGCAGCAATGAAAATAGTTTTATGGTTGGGGGGGGGTCACCACAATGTGAGGAACTGTATTAAAGGGTCGAGGACTTAGGAAGGTTGAGAACCATTGCTGCGGGGGGGGGGGGGGTGGAGGCTGCAGGAGGGAGGGGCTACAGGGGAGGAGCAGCAGGAGGGAGGGGCTGCACGGGGAGGGGCTGCGGGGGTGGGGAGGGACTGCAGGGAAGGGAGGGTGATACAACCGAGATCAGCCACTTATTCTCTCTTCAGCATGCCTTCCTGCTTTGAGGTGCCACATTCTCAAACCACAAACCAAAATAAACCCTTCCTTACGGTGCATTTCCAGCTTTTCGTTGCGGCAAGGAGACTGGCGACCAGTTCGCTGCCTAAAGCGAAGGCTACCAAAATGCCAGCAAATTCTTCACAGAAACAGAAAAACAATCCCAAAGTCATATGAAAATACAAAAGATATCAAATAATCAATAGTGTGTGCGCGTGTGCACATACACATAGAAAAGAAAAAAAAAATATAAAAAACAGGCTATTTTGATGTTGAAGGGAAGACCTTGGAGTGGAGATGGGGAGTCAGCAGGATGGGGGCGCTGTGGGTCAGGAGGAAGGATGGCTGGGAGCCAGGGCACCTGAGGACCAGTAGACTTGCAGGGACCGGAGAGGATAGAGCCGGTTAAATTGTAGGTGGGGTGACTTTGGCTGCAGAAAGTTCTTATCACGTGGCTCTAAGTTTCCAAGGAAGGGAGAAGAATTTGGTCAGGTGGTGTTCGGGAGGGCCGGATGTAGCTAAGAGCAAGCTCCAGGCTGCTCTGGTTTAGTGTGGTGACCCAGGGGAGAGTAGGCAGAGAATAGAAGACAAAAACCCTTTTAGAGGGATGTTTTTTGTTTTGCTAACTGGACAATACTGTCAAAGTGCCTTCTAAACAGTTTCTACATATCCACGGTGCCGCTTCCAGTCTTTGTCAGAGGCGCAAGAGTTAGTGCGGAGATTCATGGGAGACTCTTGGCTGGTCCAAGTGCTGAGGGCAACCGGCTGCGGAGTGCTCGCTGCACAAGGCCTGCAGGAGCCTGCATTTGCCCTTTCTCCTCTGCCTCCTGGTGATGAGGTGAGCATGTTTGTGCTATAAGTGCCACAGCCACGATATACTGACGACCATAGATCCAAATTATATGGGCCGTTCATTTATGGATCATGCCAGGCAAGATTTCCAGATGTTAGGGACACCCAGTGACTGGACCTTTGTAGATTGCCAGCCACAGTTTGTGACTCTTCTCTAGCAAACTGCACTCGATTGCACCCCATCTCCTGAAGAAGCTTTGCCTCTCTTTTGCCTGTCCTTGGGAACAGTGGGACCCTGTTTTGAGTTCCTAGTAAGACTGAAGTGCACTGGCACCACGGGTCGGGCCATGCCTATGGTTCGCAGTTTGGTGGATTCTTTGTATTACTTTAAATTTTTTTCCCTGGGCTTCAAATTCCATTGTGTAGCTGAATCTGGCTTTCAATTCCTGATCCTCCTGCCTCTAACACCCCCCCCCCGCCCCCTAATGTTGGAATAACAAAGACAGATGTGATCCACTACATCTGGCTCTGTTCTTTTGTTTCTGTTTGGTTTTCTTGTGCTGCCGTGATTGGAACCCAAAGCCTCACATTTGCTAAATCAGTGCATAACCATCGAGCTAGGCTTCTCTTCTGGGGACAAGCTTCCTCTGTGTCGTTAGAAGGCAGGCATCTGAGACTTGCCTGCCAAGGGGGGGAAGAGCTCCCCACCGCCTCTGTGGCTTGAGCTTTGTGACTCACAACCATTGAAATTTGTTGGTGTTGATACAGAGATAGCTTTTCCTGCTTCTTCTGAAGGCAGCCTCCTCTGGGTTTCACTCACGTGACTGACTCCCTTTTTCTCTTGTAAACTAGCCTTTCTGCTTTTTCAGGACACTGATAATCTTCCCGTGTCGGCTTCTCAAGGATCCAATCATCCTCCATTTGATTTGTCTTATTTTTGTTCTCTAAGATCTTGACATTCTTTGAGTAACGAACGCAGGCAAGGCACCCACTGACCTTGCTGTGTAGAGAAGTAGAGAAGTAGGGGCCGGCCATGAGCACGTGGAGAGAGAGGGGGAAAGAGAAGAGAAAGGGAACAAGAGAAGACCAAGAGAGTGAGGAGGGAGCAAGCAGCCCCTTTTATAGTGGGTCAGGCCTACTTGGCTGTTGCCAGGTAACTGTGGGGCGGAGCTTAGACAGAACGCTAACAGACCCCTTCCTGAGACCCTCTCTTGCCTCACAGAGTGGGGTGGTCACCTCAGGTCTGAAGCTCTTTTCTCTTGCAGGGAAGCTCAGTAACCCAGGCTCTTTGCTGTGTAGCTCCGGCTGTTTTAGAGATGGCAATCCTGCCTCAGGCTACGCTGTGGTGCTGGGATTACAGGCTTCCCCACTGTGCCTGTGAAGGTTGTTTAGGGCAGTCTGGCCTCCTTGTGTGTACCTGAGCACAAACCCATCTTTGAAGCTCAATACAGTCACCTCCTAGGCACTAGCAATACAGTGTGTGGGAAACCAGAAACCACTCACCAACCTCTTGCTTCCTAGAGGCCAGTGCGGTGGGTGGAGGGGGTGGGGCTAGGGAAGTGGGAGGTGCTTAGGTTTGTTATGGATGCTACTGCTACCAGTAGGGTGGGTTAGTGACTCATAGTTGCTGGAGCCTACAGGTGGGGTTGAGTGAGTCACTTTTATTACTCAAGGGCGAGGTGGGAGGGAACGGAGGGAACCACGGAGCTGGAAAGAAGTGAGGAATTTATATCTGAGAATTGGAGCTGGAAGACCTTGAGAAAATAACCTTCATTTCCTGTTAGCTGACCTGTCAGTGGGAAATGATCCTACACTCCAAATTATTGTGGAACTAAATGGAAGTGCTGCTTACATAACTGAGTGTGCACTGGGCGTGGTGACTCGCTTCTTTACCCAACACTCGGCAGGCAGAGAGCTGTGATCTCTGTGAGTTCAAGGCCAGCCTGGTCTACAAAGCGAGTTTCAGGGCAGCAGGGCTGTTACACAGAGAAACCCTATCTCGAAAATAACAACAGCAACATCAAAAGCCTACATAAACAAACAAACAAACTACAAATGGTGGTGGTGCCATCACTTAAATCTTCATTTACTTTCTAAAGATAGGCAGGGTAATAATATCGAGTTCCATCAGAGATTAAGGGCATTAAATAATGTATGCAAACGCTCTGCACAATGGTATTGGGTAAATGTTAGCCACTTTCATCAGCTGAGGGGGGAGGGTCACTGGTTCATCAATGAATTTTTTGTTGTTTTAGGACCAATAAGGAGAAATGGGCACATTATCCCAGTCTGAGGGGTGGCAATTAGGATACATTAGTTTGGGACCAGGCAAGCAATCCACTTGGGCCAGAATTAAAAGCCTACTAGGTGCGCATATGCTCATATTTAGTGTCGCTCCCCCACGAAGGTGGGGGTCGAAGGAGACGAAAACCAACTGATAAGGAAGTGTTTGTGCTTGCTTTCTTCCTTGAACTTCAAATTCATCTAAAGAGATGGAATTTGGAACCGGGAGCCCAGACTGAGCTTTCTGATGCGGCCTCCAGGGGGCGCGCCCCTCTTAGGGGCGCTCTGTGCAGCCGGAGAGGCTGCGGTGACTGTCAGAGGCAGGAGGATGAGTTAAGCCTCTAGGGTTTCCAGCACCCAACGGGTCCTCACGTCCCGCGCGCGGCCGGGGGGCTCCCGCCCGAATCTCCCTCGTGTGTGGGCCTGCGGCTCTGCAGGAGTCCAGGCTTTCCCTGCTGCCTGGGGGCAGTATGATCAGCTCTCTGGGGCGGTGGGCTTCCTGTGGGCCTCTTGCCCACTCTCTCCCATGGATTGCTTCCCTCCCTAAGTTCCAGAACTTCAGGGCCCCAGGGCTGGCATAGGATGTGCTAGGGCTGGGCAGAAGGAGAAACATCAGAGGAAAACTTGCCACTACCCAAACTGCCTGGGGAGCCATGGAGCCTGGCCAGTTCCTCTGAACCCCTAAGAGTGTTCTTACCTCTGCTTAAAGTCAGAAAGGACAGAAGCCCACCCCAACCCCTAACTCTTTCCCTTGGCTTCTAGCTACAGGTTTAGAAGTTAACAAGGCTTGAGTCTGGCTCAGCCTCTGTGGATGGTAAATTCGAAGATCTTGTTGATCCTGGGAGGTCCTCACAATAGGCCACCATGCTTGGGAAGGAGGTGACTCTCAGATGCCCAGGAGCTATGGGCCTCCCACTCAAGGGGAACTTGGAAGTGCCCAAAGTAATGTCTAGCACAGAGCACCTAAACATTGTATATAGTAGCCTATATAATATTATATATGTATACTTTTAGATATAAAGGTATGATTAATACATGAATCATATAGATCTTTGTGCATGTTTCCACATGTACTTTATAGGGTCCCTACTGTAAGCTAGCTATTGTCCCAATGGCTCTGCTGGAATTAATTATCTCAGGCAGTTTTCACAGAACACTGGGGTGTAAATGTTGTTATTGTCCCCATATGGTAGCTGAGGAAGTCTAAGCTCAGAGAGTAACTTTTGAGTGGGTGTGGTGATGTATGTCTATAAACCAAGCACTTGGGAAGTAGAATCAGGAGGGAGAAGTAGAATCAGTGGAACAGGCCCCAGACCGTAGCACAACTGACTCCATGTTGGAAGAGCTATTCAGGCTGTAAATCTCAGCGCGCAGACAGCATCACCTGCCAAAAATGAAAGCAAAGACCTAATCCATCAAAGTCCATTGTCATGGGGACATCTCTAAATGTACTAACCTTGCTTTTTGGCTTCTATAGTTCTGCTTCTGGCTAACTGTTCTTGCTAACTGAAGTATGTCAACCCAGGACATGGTTTTGTATGTGTGTGTTTAAAAGCTCACCCTGAGAGAGAGTTGGGGCTACACTATGGGATCCTGAATGACTGTGCTATGTCTTGTGCCAGCTAACAAAGTTTCTATTGGCTTAAACCCATGCCCAGGTAGTCTTCTCTGGTGAATACCTCACAACATCAGGGGTTCAAGACTGTTCTCAGCCGTGTGCTGAGTTGAAAGTTAGACTTGGCTACATAAAACTTTGATGAAGAAGAGGAAGAGGAGGAAGAAGAGGAGAAAGAAGAAGGAAGGGAGGAAGAGGAAAAAGAGGGATGGAGGAGGAGGAAGAAAAGAGGAGGGAGAGGAAGAGATTGAGAAAAACTGAGACTAGAGGCTCTTGCCTTAGACTTACACCTTCAAATGGGGTGTAGGGGGTGTGGGGTGTGGTAGTGGTCTAGAAAGGTACGGTAATTGTTTTTCCCTTTAAGATGTATGAGGAACACAGTTAAGTTTGACCCTAGAAGGAGGAACTATTTTCCAGTCAGATACTATACCCCTTGAAGAAGTGAACTCAGGAACTTTGGAACACTTGTCCCCCATGAGGGGAGAGGCTAACTAACATTCCTGGCCAGCTCAGGAACTTTGGAAAGGTCATGGGACACTTGCCAGATGGGAGAGGCTGATTAACATTCCTCAGACCTCAGGGGAGGGAACCCACCTGCGGGTTGGGAAGGCCCAGAGCAAGACCAACCCTTGCCACCTGCAGACAAGAAAAATCCCTGCCACCTCATTCCCTAAAGACCAATCAGTTTAATAGTCACACTGTTCTGCCAGTCATACTGTACCTAGTCACTATTTCTTTAGTCTACCCCTTAAACTGTATAAAAACTGACCAAATGGGCTGCCGGGGGTCACCACTTCACCCTTGGTGTAGGACGACCCCAATGTGTTAGATCATTAAAATTCCTATTACTTTTTGCATTGATTCACATCTCTGCGTGGTTCATGCAGGGGGTCTCTGGTAAGCTGAGGCTCGCAAGAGTCTTACACCCTCTAACCCTGTCTGCTGTCCCTGGGTGCCTGAAGAGACTTCTGGAGTGTTACTCTTTTTCCTTCTTGGCTGTCTCTGTCACCCTGGTCTCTGGCTACCAATATCACCCTCTGCAAGCTTCAAGGACCACACCTTCAGTTTCGGGTCAGTTGCTTTTGGTAAGATGCCCCAATTACTTGTCAACAGAGTGGGCCTGAATCTCTTGGGACATGCTAAACACAGGTTAAGCAGCCCATTTGAGACCAGTGAGTCTCAATGTTGTTGTTACAATCAGTGATGGCACAGCTGCCTCATTATCATTATTATTATTATCATTATCATTATTATCTTATTATTAGCAGTTATTATTTCTTTAAATTTATTTTTCTGCAATTACAATTTTAAAAGATTTATTTATTTTATTTTATGCATATGGGTGCTTTGCCTGCATATTGTCTGTGCACCACATGCATGCAGTGCCCACAGAGGCCAGAAGAGGGCACTGGATCCCCTGGAACTGAAGTTACAGTTGTGAGTTGTCATGTATGTGCTGGCTCCCAAACCTAGGTCCTCTGGCAGAGCAATGGATCCTCTTATCTGCTGAGCCATCTCTCCAGCCCTCCTTTCTGCAGTATTAGAAGTAGTTATTTAGGTGGGGGCTCCTCGGTCCTCTGGTCATCGCCATGGTGAAACTGAGCAAAGAAGCCAAACAGAAGCTGCAGAGGCTTCAAGGGCGGCAGTTTGCCATCCACTGGGGCTTTATTCACCTGGGCTTTACAAGGGGTTGCAGATCCTGGAATGCCTGAGCCACCAGTTTGAAGCCTACTTTGGGGATAAAGGACTGTTTGGTCATCTGGATTTGGACACAATCCAACATGGAAGGTGTATGTTGGAAGATGTATACTCCGGCTGGATAAGAAAGGAGATCTCATTTCAACACATCGGTGTCAGACTGGAGCCTGTACTGGCTTATGATAGACTGTCAAAATAAATGTGTTTACCTGTGGGGCAGAAATCTCGCGGGCGGGGGGAAGGGAGGGAGTCCGGCGACAGAGTCTCAGGGGGGTCTGGCACCAGGGCTTCCTGCACCGCCAGAGGAGGATCTCACATTCACACAGCTGTCGGTGGGCGGGCCAGCGGCTGCATCGGCAAGGTTCCAGGGTTCCAAAAGCTGGGAATCGGGCGGAGAGACCATGGACACGTGGAGTCCGGTTTTCCAAAGCTTTTATTGTTCATGACATGGTGAATGGATGCAGGTGTTGTGCGCTTCCCCCCCCCCCCCAAAGGCCAGGGGAGACCAGTCTTATAGGGAAGGGAGAAAGGGGAGGGAATAACTTAATTAGCTACCCCCCTGGCCTTTTGATAATTCATTAATATTTAAATCTCTGGAGGTAGAGACTTGTTAATCACGCCCTCTACCTGGCCTTTTGATAATTCATTAATATTTAAATCTCTGGAGGTAGAGACTTGTTAATCACGCCCTCTACCTGTCCTACGTGACTGAAATTAACAGGTTAAATGGAGTTACCTCGTCCAAGGCCCAACATTTACCAATAAGGAAGCAGTTATTTAAGATTAAGATTAGTAAGATGTATTTTGATCATTTTTACCTTCCCTCCCCCCCAACTCCTCTCAGAGCCAACCTCATCTCTACCCACCCAATTTTGTGCCTGACCTGCCCCACCTAGTCCAGTTTGTGCTGCTGATATACTCTGCTCTCAGAAGCTGCCAGTATTTCTTCAGTTAGGGGTGGAACTTCCCAGCGCCGCCTCTACCCACGCTGAGATTTTGTCTGATTTGGGCTTTTGCAGGTCTTGTGTGTGCTGCCACAACCACTATGATTTCGCATGTGCAACTGCCTGCTGGGTTTGAACAATACGGTTTCCTTGTTTCCTTGTAGTCCTCTGTGGTTGGTTAAGGCCTCCACTTTCCCTGTGCTCCCTGGCTCAGTCATCCTGAAACTCAGTCAGGGGATCCTGAGGGAAGGATGCAGGAGGCAGAAATGGCCTGGGGAGAGGATGGGGAGGATGATGGAGACCTCAGGTAATGGGCAAGTGCAGTGAGAAGCAGGCTTCTCCAGAGGCAGGCTTCATTGAGCAGCTCCTTTCATTGGGTGGGGGGAGGGGCTATTTAAGTCTTTGGGGACTGAGTAGAGGCTTTTGGGGTGAGTGTACATCATTGGCTAGGGCTGAGGTGCTGGGAATGCCTTATTTGCATAAAGAGGAACTCCAGGTGTTTGCTGGACATGACTTTATTTATTTATTTATTTTTGGTTTTTCTAGACAGGGTTTCTCTGTGTAGCCCTGGCTGTTCTGGAACTCACTCTGTAGACCAGGTTGGCCTCGAACTCAGAAATCCGCCTGCCTCTGCCTCCCAAGTGCTGGGATTAAAGGCGTGCGCCACCACTGCCTGGCCAGATATGACCTTATAAGAAGTAAAGCTTAACCTGGCTTGGACTGACTACCTGTGACTGACCTACTGTGGTGGAGACAAAGGTGGAGGACACAGGACTGTGTGGGCCAGGACATGCAGATCCAGGACAAGGGAGGGAGTGGTCCTCACTCCTATTGCTCTCCAGGTAAATTTTCTGGGGTTGGACACAGCTTGATCTCACTCCTGCTTCAGACTGGCTCTTCCCAGTTCCACTGTACCCTGACTGACCCCACAGTCATCCATCATCCCTGGCTTTTACAGCCTTTCTGTTCTTTCTTCCTCAGTGATTCCTGAGCCTTGAGAGGACATGTGATACAGACATAGACCCCTAAGGGCTGAGCATCTCACAGTCTCTGCACCTTGACTACCGCAGAAACTTCATAAAATATATACATTCATGTATAAAAGAATAAGTTATGTAGTTACCCTATAACAAAGCACAATGTCCCAATTAGACATCCCAGACTATCAGACAAAAGTCTCAGTGCCAAGAATGGATTTCGTCTTTTGGAGTCACGGATCAGTGAGGTCCCATAGAGTATTGGACATGAACATTATAGAGTATTCCCAGTACTCTCGGTACTCTTCAGAACCTGATGACAAGACTGTATCGCTGAAGACAGATACAGCTAAGTCATAGAGCATGGATAAATAGAGCCGGAACTCACCTGGAAGTTTCATCTCTTCCCTCTATCTTTTGCAGTGTTAGAAGGTGTGACACACGCTCTTAGGGAAAAGGAGATCATTGGTCTTACCCAACAGTAAACTTTATTAATGAGACTGGCCTGGCAAGACATGGCCACCTGTGCAACAGTGGCACAAACATCATGGAAACAACCAAGCATGTTTTGACTGGATTTAAGGCCCCACCCACAGGATGAAGCCACACCTGGCACTGTTATTGTGGCCAAGAACACATAGCTAGTAAGATCCTAGGTCCTAGGGAAGAATCTGTTACCATTCTGCCAAATGGCCAGTATTAAACTGATTCCTAGTGACTAATAGTTACACCCCATAGATTTGTGCACCTCTCAACTTTCATTAGAAAAGCCTTATTCTGGGGACTGGAGAGATGGCTCAGCAGTTAAGAGCACTGACTGCTCTTCCAGAGGACCTGAGTTCAATTTCCAGCAACCACATGGTGGCTCACAACCATCTGTAATGGAATCTGATACCCTCTTCTGGTGTGTCTGAAGACATCAACAGTATACTTACTTAAATAAATGATTCTAAGAGGAAGAAGAAAAAGAAGAAGAAGAAGAAGAAGAAGAAGAAGAAGAAGAAGAAGAAGAAGAAGAAGAAGAAGAAGAAGGAAGAAGAGGAGGAGGAAGAAGAGGAGGAGGAGGAGGAGAAAGAAAAGCCTTATTCTTTAGTAAATGGTAATTTACACAGAGATTTCCACACCCATTCTGCTGAAGTGGATCTGGGGCTCAGGATCTCAACTAGTTTCTAGGTGATTTGAGTAGGCAGCTGAGGCTGAGAAGCACTGTTGTGACAACCGAGTTGGTAGACTGGGGTGATCCTGGCACTCTGTACTCTAAAACACACATTCTAGATATTGTCATTTGTAGTTGTGTCTAGAACTCCCTGTCTTCTGACTGTAGCAAAGGGTTCTTCCATGGAGTGCCAGGGTCACAGGTAAGAGGTTCCTCTGAATGGATCTTCTTTCTATTCAGCCTGTCTCGCCCCAGCATTAGTGTACTGGATTTATTGTTACCAAACACTACTATTTTCCCTTGTGCAGTGGAGTTCATTTCTCAGGGGTTCTGGGTCATCCTCTGAACTCTTTACTTGAGGCTCAGATCCTTTAAAGGTTAGGGTCTGATAGCTCTGTCAGCAGCCCATGGAGCTCTGTAAACCCTCTTTTTTGTCTGTTTCCCAGATCTCCAGGAGAACCCATTCTGCCTTTCATTGAGGTTGCGTTCCATCCTAGACTCAAGTTCTGCCTAGTATCACCGGTTTAGTTGCTTCTTTCACTTCTTTTTGGCTCTAGGCTACTATTCTACATACTCAGTATCAAGCCCTGAGTCTTCCTGGTCAAGGTACCTGGATTTAGAATCATCTAAAAGATAGACCTTTGGGTAAGTTTATGAAGGAATTTCCAGAGGAAGACCTACCCTGAATGTGGTAACCCTGTCTCACAGGCTGGGGCTGCATAAAATGGGACAAAGGAGAAAGTGATTTGAAGATCACATTGTTCTCTCTGCTCTCTGAGTGCCGATGTAATGCTTCCCCACGTTTCTGCACACAGTGAGGCCACCCCACCATCATGCTTTTGCGCACAGTGAGGCCACCCTCATCATCATGCTTCTGCACACAGTGAGGCCTTCCCACCATCATGCTTCTGCACACAGTGAGGCCACCCCCATCACCATACTTTTTCTGTCATGGTGGACTGTACTAGATTATGAGCCAGGATAAATCCTGCTTTATTTCTTAAGTTTCTTTTTGCTAGGTTTTGCTTTGGCTTTAGACCAAGCTGGCCTTGAACTCACAGAGAACCCCCTGCCTTTGCCTCCTGAGTGCTGGGACTAAAGGTGTGCACCGCCTTGGCCTGTCAAATGAGCAGGCTTACACCTTAAGGTGAGGCTCAGAAAAGAATCTGTAATGCATCAGGGAGGGCACTTTGATTGTGACAAAGCAGAGGCCACTCCTTTGTAAGGGACAGCCCCTCCCTGCGCCTGCTATTCTAATTTTGGAGGCCACACCTATAGCTAAACACTTGTTGAAATCTAGAGAACTCAAAACAACTGGTGACCTTCAGATACCAGGAGTAGGTGTAACGTTCTTCCTATGTCTTTAGCTCAGTGCCTCAGCAAACACAAAGGTCCCAAATTGCCGAGAAGTGTGGCTGTGGAAAAGTACTGTGTCACTCTAAAGAACTACAGGGTGGAGCTTGGTAACACATACCTGCAATCCCTGCACTCAAGAGACTGAGGAAAGAATTCCAGTCCAGGCTGGGCAACAAGAGGAGACTTTGTATCACAAAACAAAGGGAAAACTGTAAATATATACAGATATACGGACACTAACCCAGGGAGGTGGGGACCTAGTACAACTGTCAGGCAGAAGATGAGGAGGAGGAGGAGGAGAAAAAGGAGGAGAAGGAGGAGGAAAAGGGGAAGAAGGGGAAGGGGAAGGAGAAGGGGAAAGAAAGGGGAAGGAGAAGAAGGGGAAGGGGAAAGGAAGGGGAAGGGGAAGGAGAAGAAGGGGAAGGAGGAGGAGGAGGAGGAAGATGAGGAGGAAGAGGAGGAGGAGGAGGAGGAGGAGACGAAGAAGAAGAAGAAGAAGAAGAAGAAGAAGAAGAAGAAGAAGAAGAAGAAGAAGAAGAAGAAGAAGAAGAAGAAGAAGAAGAAGAAGAAGGAGAGGAGGAAACAGCATCAAACAGGAAACTCTGCACATCTTTCTTTCTCCCTTATAAAAGTCTTTGTGCCTGGGACTTTCCTAAGGAGGAGCTTTGAGGGCCACAAATCCCTCCACCCTTTAAGGTCCCAGCTCTTGTACAAAACCACTTTCCTTCTAAGCTAAATAGTAACTGGCTGGATCAGAGCCCTGGCAACGGTGACATAGACACTAATCTACGAATTGAATTGAATTGAATCGAATTAGATAAACTTATCCAGTAGTTGGCAACACTGTATAATTTTACCTTTCTTTTTTTCCTTTCTTTCTTTTTTTTTGGGGGGGGGGGTGTTTGGTTTTTTTTGTTTTTTTGTTTTTTGTTTTTTTAATTTGTTTTTTGTTTTTCAAGACAGGGTTTCTCTTTGTAGCCATGGCTGTCCTGGAACTCACTCTGTAGACCAGGCTGGCCTCAAACTCAGAAATCCACCTGCCTCTGCCTCCCAAGTGCTGGGATCAAAGGCCTGAGCCACCACTACCCCACCCTTTTTTCTTTTCTTTTATTTACTCCCTTTGGTTATAATCTTGTATATTCCAGGCTAGTCTGGAATTAGCAAGTAGTTGAGGATACCTTGAACTTCGGATTCACCATACCTGGTTTGCAGAGGACTTGGGGTACAGATGCAGGGTTTCATGCATCCTAGCTAAGCACTTAGCTGGGTAACAGCCCCATCACTACTTTTATCTTGGTCCCCAAGAAGTCAGCAGCTAATGTTAAAGTCCAAGACAATGGTAGATCCTAGGAGGGTGAGAGCGAGGAGGCTGGATGGCCCAGCTCAGCAACCGTGCTCCAGGCACGCAGGCCTCTGGTCCTAATGAGATCACTCGAGGGGAAGAAGTGATGGAAATCCCCTTCCATTTGGACCTCTGCTTTGGGACAGAGACCTGAACGCCAATTTACTATACCTGTGTTTCCCAGTATCAATAGAGGCTGTTAGTTTATACTTAGGTATGCTAGATGCCAAGCCACTCCTCATAGATGCCACCTCCCTTCTGCCATAATCCCCTCTCCTCCCCTCTGTGTACCTTTCAGCATCCCCTGTGCCTCCTTACTGTCATTTCCTCCCCACTTTCCCCTTCCTGTTTAGAATGACCGTGGCCGTGGCTACCCAAAAGTCCCACCCAGAACCTCCATCCACTGTTCTCACAGAAACACTACTGGGGAATGAATGGATGCAACATTGAAAATACTCTACTTGGGACCAAGAAGGAGGAAAAAAAACTGAGAAAGGTCGGGAGTGGGGGTGGTGTGGTGTGGTGTGGTGTGGTGTGGTGTGGTGTGGTGTGGTGTGGTGTGGTGTGGTGTGGTGTGTAAAGCGAATCTCCGCCCCGGGCTTGGACCTGGATAACAGCTCACAGTTTGTAACTTTTCTTTGAATCACCTCAAGCCCTATCTGGTGTGGAGTACACGCGTCCTTCTTTGTGCCTTGGTTTCCCAGTCTGACCAGGGAAAGTAATTAGTAACTGCGGCACACAGCCATATATGACAGGGATAAAGCCGGCAGACCGACTCTCACTGTTCATCCCTCCATCCCCACTATCCACTCTTCAATGGTGCTGGCCCTCGCAGACTGGCTATTGTAATTCTTCTCCAGGGCTCCCTTGACCAGTGATGTACACCAGGCAGTGGAAGCCCCGGAGAGACTGGCAGGCTTCAGAGCTGGGTGAGGCCCACTGGCTTCAGGGATGGGCTCTTCCTGCTCCTGTCCCTCACCTTCTCTGCTTCAGAGTGGCTGTGCCTCCCCATTTTTGTCAGCCTCAAAGTTCTTTGCTATTTCCATTGCTTTTCCTTCTGCTATGGATTCCTGGGATAGATAGAACTTAGGTCATAGGCTTGTGCATTTACCCACTGCACCCGTCTTGCCAGTCCTTGTACCGTTTTTTGAAATCACTTAGCTTCCCCCATACCCTTTTTTATCTTGAGAAGGAACCTTGCTAAGTATCCTAGCCTCGATCCTGTGACTTTCCTGCTAAGGCTGTAAAGTAGCTGTAAGAACCCCAGGCCTCACCGTCAGGCCTAGCTTTGGATACATTTATTCACTGCTCGAGAAATGTCTCTCAAGTGCCTGCTATGCCCCAGGCACTAGTCCAGATGATTAGAAGGCATTAGCGACCAATAAAAACAAATATGCAAAATGCTGGGAGAGGGAGAGGATCAGAGAAAAATTCAGGGAGCCTGAAGAAGAGGTTCGGGCACTGGAACAAGTGCTCCAGGAAGGTAGTCAGGGTGAGCTTTACTGAGAAGCGGCGTTTTGAGCCGCCTGCAAGAACTGAAGAGTGTGCTCTGAGCATCTAGAAGGGGCTTGATGCTGTCCGAGGAGACATTCAAGGCAAAGACACTGAGGCTGGAGCCCCTCTGGGAGCAAGCAGAAAGAGGGAAAAGGCCCGAGTGCTCAGAACCAAGGAGCCAAAGGGAAGTGATTTGCTTCACCTTCTTGCTTCATTTTCTTGCATGTTCTGGGTCTCTTGTTTCAGCCTCCAGGGCTTCTCCAGACTGCGGAACAGAGGCTGTGTCCACCCTCCTTGCTCTTAGCAGCTGAATTTCCTTTGTTTTCTGAGTGTGACCTATCTGAGAGTCATTGACCAGAAAGCCAAAGGCGCTGACATACTCTATGGACATGGATGTGACTCCTGGGTATTTTCCAAGTCAGTTTAGTTTAAGAAGCCTGAGTAGCAGGAGGGTTTTTTGTTTGTTTGGTTTTGTTGTTGTTGTTATTTAAAATTTAAAACACTTAAAAATTTTTTTGGGGCCAGGTATGGTGGCACAAACTTTTAATTTCAGTACTTGGGAGGCAGAGACAGGCTGACTTCTCTGTGTTCAAGGCCAGCCTGGTCTACTAGCCTACATAGTGAGTCCCAGGAGAGCCAGTACTGTACAGACTCTGTTGGAAAGAGAGAAAAAGAAAAGGAGGAGGAGGAAGAGGAAGAGAAGAGGAGGAAGAAGAGGAAGAGGAGCTGGTGGTGCTGGTGGTATTGTGTGCTGACATAAAACAATAATGTTACTTTAAAGGAAACCAGAAAATATTCCTTATTTTTATTATATGAGCTCCTATGACCTGTGACTGTGGCTTCCTGTTACCCTGAATCACATGCTGCATTGTAGAAGTTACATGACCTTTGATAGTTAAACAATGAAAGTCACCGTAAGTCAATACACTTTGCAATCTTGTTGATGGGACCTTGGGTAGGTGGGTGTGGTGATTTGAATGTGAATGTTCCAGTCTCTAGGCTCAGTCGATTTTCGGGCCTCAGTTGGTAGTCTTTTCTGTGTCGGTTTAGGAGTTGTTGTGGACTCGCTGGAGGAAGTATGCCTGTCCCTGGTAGAGAGCTTTGAGGTTTCAAATGCCTTGTATAATTCCCCATGCATTTGTTATGTGAGTTCTCAGCTTCTGCTCCAGCCACCACTGCTGCTTGATGCCATGCTTCTCTCCTCCCCCCATAGACTCATCGCTGTAGAACTTTTAGCCAAATAAACCTTCCTTCTATGAGAGGCCTTGTTCACGATATTTTATCACAGCAATAGAAGAGTAACCAGTTCAGTGGGCTCTGGAGAAAGGGAGAAATCTTTCCTTTAGGACTCAGATGTTCCATGTAGCTTTCCCTATTGGAGTCTAGACGTCGGCTAGACTTGGAGGTGCATTCTGGGAAGTTCGAAGCTTAGGTTAGATAGGAAAGAAAGGCGGGATATTAAAGGGCGTTTGTCACACAAAAGAACACTTGAGAAGAAAGGACTCAAAAGGGGAAATATTAGATTGGGCTCCATTGCTTCTGAGTCTGTGTCGGGAGGTGGAGCATAGTGAAGCGGGTGTGTGGCAGGGCACAGTGGCTCACCTTCTGGTGGACAGAAAGACAAGACCTGTCCACTGCTAGATATACCCTCCAGCATGGGAAGATGCCCTGACTGTGAGACCTGTGACACTGGTTGTAAAGGTTGGTTTGTCTGAGCGTTCCCTACCTCCCTTCCTACTGTGTGTATTGTGTGTGTGTGTGCGCGGGCGCCAAAGCTGCAGTTAGCCAAGGAAGACAGTCTTCTCCAAGAGAGATTATCTTCACTCAAGGGTAACTTGGGTAGTGGTATTTTCTTTGGTAAACTCTCCAAAGAAGTTTTCAAGACAGATCTTTAGAGGCCTGTCCCCAACCTCTTGGCTCCCACTTTCTAAGTTTTCTGTCACTTCCCCAAAGGGCCCTTGTGAGCAATTCCTGGAAAGAAGCTGAGTCTGCAGAGGATAATTGACTGATTATAACTCCAGTGATATAAGGAAGTTGGAATGTTGCAGGTCCAGAGCTTGCAATTTATCTCGGGCTATCTTTGCTCTCTAAATAGCAATTCCGTGCCCATCTATGCTTCAAACCTAACACCCTGTGATTAAAAGATTACAAATCCTTTGAAATGGATGAACAAGCTTCTAGTTTCTATTAGTTGAAAGGGCTAGGAATTTTGTTAGACAGAATCTAAGGTCTATAGCCGAGCTGTCTCTGCCTTGCTGTAACCTGTCTCCAATATTCCCACCAATGTATCCTGATTTATGACTTTCTTGGCTCTCTTACTATGGAACCTTCATGAAACTACTATCATGTTGGAATGTGGAATTTGGGGAACTTGAATCTGTGTTCCCTGGCCGTGACCACTCATAGTTTGCTCCAGAATAAACTATCTCTTATCTCTTTTGAGGTAAGAGTTGTGTTCTTGTATCAACACCACCATAATATGAATCCATCAAGGAATTTACCCATTGGCTTGGCCAAAGCTCCCAGGAGGTTTTTTTTTTTTTTTTTTTTTTTTTTTTTTTTTTTTTTTTTTTTTTTTTTTTTTTTTTTGGGAGGGGTGTCTCATCCTGAGTGTTTCTGTGTCTCCACCTTCAATTCCACATTCAATACTGTTCTAGTTACTTTCTAACAGTCCGTAGAATCATTAGAGAGGATTTTAAGACTTAATTTCTTTGGAGAATGGTAACTCATGTGCAATATATATGTTTGGTCTTCACCTCAGTTTTCTGGCCTATAGCCCCTAAATTCTTAGACCTTCTGAAATGGTAGCAACCTTTTGTATGAGCTTTCTAATGGCAGCTCCAAGGTAGGTTGGGTGCCGATCACCTGAAAGACAGAGGCGGGATTAGATTTGTCATTATTCAAAAACTCAGGTGTCATGGAAAGAGACAATCTATCTATCTGTGTAGGTGACACAGTGTGCTCATGACACTCCCGGGGCACTCAGGAGGGCAGGGCTCGGGAGCTGCTGGAGAGATGAACACCTGGAAGCTTCTGGAGGGTGATATGAGGAAGTAAGGCAGGACACTAGGGGTCAGTGGAGGGGGAGGATCCAGAGATTAGCCTAGGGTGCGTAGAACGAGGGGCAGCCTTTAATCTACCTGAACTTCATTCAAGACAGAGAACATGCTCTGAGAAACTCCTGTGATCCCAGCTTAGGAGAGGCAGCTACTGTTAGTGACCCAGACAATATCAAAATGTGCTGTGGACCTTGCTTTGCCCTTTCATCCCGTTTTGCTCTCCTACAACCAGGCCACATGTGAGTCCTGTCACACCCCTAAGCCTCTCTGTGCTCATCCCTTGTGGTGGTTTGAATGAAAATGGCCCCCTGCTGGCTCATAGGGAGTGGCAGTATTAGGAACTGTGGCCTTGTTGGAGGAAGTGTGTCATTGGGGGTGGGCTTTGAGGTTTCAAATGCTCAAGCCAGGCCCAGTGTCACTCTCTCTTCCTACTACCTGAGGATCTGGATATAGAACTCTAAGATACTTCTCCAGCACCATGTTTGCCTACATGCCACCATGCTGTCCCCATGATGACAACAGATCAAACCTCTGAACTGTAAACCAGCCCCAATTAAATGTTTTCCTTTATAAGAGTTACCATGCTCATGGTCCCTAAAACCCCTAAGATATCTCTTAATAATCTATTTGCTTTCCTGTGACTATTCACACAGCAACCTGGAAACTCCAGTGTCTGTCCTCTAGAGTCAGATTTGCTTCTATAACAGGAGACCTGGCCATTTCTTTCTTTCCTTGTTCCATGAGTCTCCATCGCCATCCCTTTGTAAGAATCCTTTATACTAAGCCAGTAGATGCTGCCCCAGGTGAGCACTGAAGCAAACTGACTGAACTCAAGGAGGGCCTGTAGAACTGATTGATAGTGTGTATGTCAGAGGTGTTGAGACTACCTGGGACTTAAGCTTGACTTCTGACATGTGTGCATGGGGGACAGTTTTAAAGAGAACCCTCACCCTGTGAGGTCTGATGTTATCTCTGGGTAAATGATCTTAGAACAGAATGGCTCAGAGCACCCCAGCTGTCATCTGCTCTGGAATTATGTTTTTCCTAGTGTGGAGAAATACGCCCCCCCCCCCAACACACACACATTAGAATGATGTATGTTGTGAACAGACAATAGGAGGAACCAAGCATTGTCTTGGCTTCTCCTTACACACTGCGTCAGTGATCTTAGTTGTACGACTGGAACTCTTCTTTCCTAGCTTGGTCAGAAAAGGAATTTCTTTTAGGATATTTGATTTCCAGGGACCCTTCAGGAGTAGAGAGCCTAGCTGGAAGGCTACATGGTGCCTCGTCTGATGAGGTAGTGAAGGCCAGGACCATCCCTGTGGAACGCCATCTATTCCTTTGCATGCTGTTCTTTGCAAACAACATGGTGGGCGTCTTAGTGTTTCTATTGCTGTGAAGAGACACCATGACCACAGCAACTCTTATAAAGGAAAACACTTAATTGGGGCTGCTTACAGTTTCAGAGGTTTAGTCCATTATCATCATGGTAGGAAGCCTGGCAGAGTACAGGCAGACATGGTGCTGGGGGAGGAGCTGAGAGTTCTACATCTGGACCCTCAGGCAACAGGAAAGGGACCGCATACCACACTAGATGTAGCTTGAGCATATAAGACTTCAAAGCATGTCCCCACAATGACACACTTTGTCTAACACAACTTCATACCTTCAATAAGTGTCACTCCCTATGAATGGAACATTTAAGTACACAAGTCTATGGGGTGTCATACCTATTCATGTTACCACGGAGACTGAACTCATTTTTTTCTAGGCTTTCTAATCAAATGCTTCACCCACTGAACCACCTTGCTGGCTCTAGCACTTTTCCCTCCCCTCTGATGCTGGGGATAGAACCAGGTTTTTGACTACCCTAGGCAAACACTCTTATTACTGAGATCCTGTCACCCTTTAAAAAGGGTCTTTTTACATTTTATTTTGGGACAGGGTCTGTGATGACTAAAGTTTGGTTGAAGTAATTATTTAAAAAGCGGCCTCTGGTAAAGCCGATTATTTAGGTTGCAGTGGCTCTGCCTAGCTTAGCCGCCAGAGGCCATGTGCGCACCACAGCTAGAAACGGCCAGCCAGAAAACACCAGCCCTGCCACCCACGAGCTGCCAGTGTGGGAGATGGCTCTGCCAATCTTCCACGCTGTCTCCTCAAGGCTGGGCATTGCCCAGACCATCCCGCCATCCATGTGGACCCAGTAAGGAAAATGAGACTCTAATGCTTAAATATTAATCAAAGGCTTTATATATTTAGTAATGCTCAATAACAATATGCCCATTCAAAGAGAGTTGTTTCCTAGTTAGCTAACCTAAATAAAAGCTGTTACCCACGACTGCTCTCTACACCTGTGTGGCTCTCCATCCTCCTACATATCTGCTCTCCCTAGCTCCTCCTCTTCCTTCTCTCCTCTCTTTACTCCTCCTCTTCCTCTCCTTACTCCTCCCATCTTAGCTCCTCCTACAAAAGTTGTATTTTAAATTTAAATTACTGTGTTTAAGAGATCTATGAAACAAAAATGTCTCTAACCTGTAAACCTCACTTGCCCAAGGTCAAAAAACTTCCTAGAATGCTAGGGGCTGTTGTTCATGTAAGATAACAAGCCATGTGTTTCGCTTCTGTAAACAGTTGGTTGCACCAACTGCACAGAATGTATGCTTGATCACACGTAGTTAGGAGATACATAGGCAAGAAGTACATTGGGATGTGTGCTTGCTCCATATTGGACTAAGGTGGGAAGTATGTAGCCTTGTGGGTTAGTCAGAAAGCTCCTGACTAATGTAATTTGCCACCATACTCTGGGAATCCTAGGTACTGACCTGGTCAGTATTTAATAAATCTTGCTTCAGATATATCTCAAGAATTGTGGTGATGGTTGTATTCTCATTCAGTGGGATTAACAGGCCTTGGCTAATTTCTAGGCTGGCCTTGAACTTGCAATCTTTCTACCTCAGTCTCTGAACTGCTGGTTGTACACTACTATACCCAGCTTGGATGCCGCTTCTGAGGTTGCTGAGAGGCCCCACATGGCAAAGTCCGTAGTCATGCGAGGGTCCTTCCTTTTCCAGTTGTGCCTTGATATGACTTAGTCTTGGCTAGCACTTGGATTTCAGCCCAGGAGACACTAATGCAGAGGGCTCTTCTGAGATGAGTCCAGATAGATAAATTCCTAACTCACAGGAATATGCTCTAGTTTCAGCCGCAGGGTTTTGGGGACAGCAATAGATAATGAAACTGTCCCCCAAGACTCATTGCTACTGCATCTTCCACTGGGCTGACTTCCTGACTTCGTTTTTCTCTTTGGTAGCACTGAAGATTGAGCCCAGAATCTGGTACACGATACACCAGTGCTCTACATTAGAAAACAAACTCCAGCTGAAGTGTCTCCAGAAGGCAAAACCTTATTCTTGAACAAGAGGGTGTGCTTCTGATCAGAAGACCAAGCACACCGAGGCAGGAAATACACTTGGTTTATATTTTAACTTACATAGTTATTCTTTTTCCCATTGGCTGGGGTGGCACCTCACAGTTTTTCAAGAGTGGCTAGTTTTAAAAGACTCCCACACAAATGAAATGAAGGAATGAGGAAAGAGGTTGGCCACTTTAGTCACTTAAAGTCTGAGAATGGGATGGGGGGGGCATTAAAACATTTGCATAATTCTTACAAAGATGAGAGAGACAAAAAATTTGAATTCCTTACCATAAAAACAAGTTTAACAGTGTTTGATAGAAAAGACTAATATTCAACGTTTCTTATACTACCATGGTATATCTCCAACCCCTCTTTTAAAAAAAATTTGTGTGTGCATGTGTGCATATCTGTGTGTGCGTATGTGCAGAGGACAGAGGACACCCTTGGGTATTGTTCCTCAGATGTTTTTGCCCTCCTCCTTCTCTTTCTCCTTCTCTGCTTCTTCCTCCTGGCCCTCCTCTGCTTCCTCCTTCTCCTCCTCCTTCTCTGCTGCTTCCTACCTCCTCCTCATTTTTTTTCTTCTTCTAGCATGTATTTCACTGACCCATAATTCACCACAGTCCAGGACTCACTAGGATGGCTGGCTAGAGAACTCTATGGAATCTTTATTATAAGCCTGGGCCACATATGTACTTTTTTTGAAAATAGGTTCTGGGGATCAAATTTATGTCTTGATGCTTAGAAGGCAAGCATTTTACCAACTCTCATCACAGACCCCTTCCCTTAAAGATTATTTTGAGAAAAAATTGCCCAGACTGGCCTTGATCTTAGAGGCCTTTTGCCTCTGCCTCCCAAGTACCCAGGGTAAGCTGTAGCACTCACCACTCTGTTTCTTGTCTTTCGCTTCTTTTCTCTGTTCACCCAGATGAACATCTAGTTTCCTGAATGCACTGGAACTTTGCTCTCTTTGCCCAGGACTTTCCTCTTCTGATCTCTTTGATGAGCATCTCTCTCTTGCTTTAGTGCCTTTCCCTGAGGCCCGCTTGGAGCATGCTCTGTTACCACCAAGACACACTCGGGATCACCTTTAATCTACTCTACTTTATTGGTCATACTATTCATTGGCTCCTCATGCACTATGATGCACTTATGCACTGTTATTATTTTTTGTGCTAATGAGGATGAAGCTGAGGCCTCACACGTGCTAGGGATGTGCTATACTGAGCCACACCCAAGCCCTGTATTATTAGTATTAATCAGGCTTATCATCTTCCTCCACTATTAAGCTGCAAGGTGCGGGAAGGACAAGGGGCTGGTCCATTCTTTCACTAATATTTCTCCATGCCCAACATGTGACTGGACAGACAGTAGGTATTTAAGAGGTATCTGGTGACTAAAGGAAGGGGAAAAATTCATCTCAAAATACACGTGACACTGAAGACATCAGAGCTGATAATTATCCAAGGCCAGTCACACTCCATTGGAGAATAGCAGAGACAAGAGGAATCCTGGAACTTCATGACCAGCTAGTGTGCTCCTGGCCAGTGAGAGATGTTTTCTCAAAGGATTGGATATCATTTTTAAGGATGACACCCAAGGTTGTCTTCTGGCCTCTATAGGCATGCTCACCTATGTGTGCACATACCTGCATGCTCATGCACACACGCCAATTCATCCACACATACCCATATGCACGTACACATGTATACACGGCATACTCACATTTACAAAATAAAGTCAAAATATTTCCATTCACACAAGGGTCAGTCAGAATAGGGTATACTGTGACATATGACCAAAGAATCCAGAGTAACAGGTGGGGATGCTGAGAGTATCATATAGCTGTGATATAGAGAGAAGAGAGAAAAGGGGACCACAGATGGAGATGGGTGGAGAGGTCTGGGGGTATGGCTTCTGTGGTAGAGCATTTGCTTAGCATTCATGGGAGAGATGGATCAGTGTTCCTGCTATACGTAGCTAATAGGCTAGCCTTGTTGTTATGGAATGACCAGAGATGACTCAGACACAATCTATAAAAGTCTTTGTTCCAGCCAGCTTTGGTGGTTCCACTCAGGTATTCAGGACCCAAGTGTGATGTTAAGTGTTTAGAGTAAGTGGTTTTAAAAGGCAGAACCACATCCAGGTATCTTGCTCAGCAGCTGCAGGGGGAGATTTTGCGCAAGTGAGCAGTTTAACAGAAGCAAAGATAAGCAGTTAGTTGGAGGGGAGGTGTTGCATAAGCAGGGCATTTAACAGAAGCTAAGATAAGTTAGCTGGGACACCTTGACCTCAGGCTCCTAAAAAAAGAGGTAATTTTCCACAAGGCTTCTTGTCAATGAGATCAAATTCTAGGTAAATGTAAAATGGCCCCAGAAAGAACACAAGATGGAAGAAACTTTGCACTGCCTTGCCCTGTCCCATTGACATGCACACCATGACATGCTATTGTTTTTAATCTTCTGGAAAGTTTTAGAAATTCAGTGTCATGGTAAAGAGATTTAACAAAAAAACTGACTTTCTACAAAGTTCAACATCTCACCTAAAGTCATATTGTTAGTAAGAGGCATGGGTAGGAAACCCAAGACTTCTGATTTGAAATCCCATGTGCCAACTGGGTTTTATGTGTCTCTGTTTTTGTGGGTGTGGACTTCCCGAACTGCCAATGTTTTCATCACTGCTGGAGTTCTGGCGAAAGGGTCAGAGCAGGGATGAGGAGAGGAACACGGGCCTTTGCAGTCAAGTGTTTCTCTCTGTGAACTTTTTTCTTTAGAACAAAGATCACAGCCCACCATAACCTCACCTCTGTTCATAAGAATACATCTAGGAGATGCAGTGCTCCAGGTCAGGTGAGGCTCTGCCAGCCGGGGGAGGTGAATGCAGAGTCCTGAGTCCATGATGTCCTGGGGCTGTTTGTATATTGTGTGACCTCTGTGTCTACAATCCCTTTTGAGAGAAGCTTTGCAGACCACTGTGTTGAAAGCCTCCTTATTCCTATCCTGACCCACAACTGACTTTTACAGGATTGTGTACTGGCCCAAAAGCAACCTCATCACAGGCTGACAGAGCTGAGATTCAGCTTTGTAGCCATGGATGTGACTAGACAGGAGAGTAGCAGTAAGCTGGGCCTCTTGATAAAGGGCAGAAGCAAGAAGATAACAGAAAAAGAAACAAAAATGTAACCATCTCCAAGCAGTTCTGGGATCCTGAATATGAAGCCTACTATTTCACAGTTCCCAGAGTCAACCCTTAGTCCCCAGGTTTTATTCTGTGAATCCTTGACAAAGTCCTCTTATGATGTAGCTCAGGGATGGAACACTTGTTTGGCATGCATGAGGCCCTGGTTTTAATTACCAGCAATGCATACACGCATACAAAAATGTCTGCTCACTTTAGACCTCAGTTGAGGGATGTCTTAAGTATTCTGTTGCTTGTAGCATCAAGAACTAGCGTACATTTTATATTTACTCTTTTTTTTCTCTAATGCTGAGGACAGAACCCACACCCAGATAGGCGAGTGCTCACCACTGAGCTGGATGCCAAGCACCCATGTTTACTTCTTCAACTGTTTACAGAAGGCCCAGAAGGGAACATGCTGGAATGTCTCCTTCCTTCTCTTCTGGCAGGCTCTCTTCGAAAAGCAACCATCTTTACAGATTTTGGGAGCATCCTTCCATCTAAGCAAACATAATTCCATTTGCATTCTGTCCCATTCTTCCCATTTTACACACAAATTCTCATTGTTCTGTGTGCATTTTTTTTCTTTGTAGTTGTGAAGGTTTAATTAACTCTTGCTCTCAGTGAGAGCAGAGACGTGTGATGCTCTTTGTTGAAAGATTGCTTTCCTCATTCACATTCCAGGAGGACATTAGGGCATCAGCAGAGGCCTGGACTCTTTGGGAGGTTGTGCATTTGTATTCGTCCCTGCATGCACCTGTGCATCTCTGGGAGGGGCTGCTGGAGAGCTCTTCTGGGGATGCCATTGTTAGTCAGTTCTCCATCATTGTGGAACAACACCTGGAATAATCAACTTAAGGAAACATTTATGTTGGCTCATGTTTCTATAGGGTTCTTCTGTGGTCCTGGTCCTGATGTTTGGGGTCTGTAGTTTTACATTATAGTGGAGGTGTTCACCTTGTGATTGTCATGAAGCAAAGAGAGGAAGAAGAGGATATTGGTTGGGTTTCCAATATCCTCCTCAAGGGTCCATCTCCAAAGACCTAACTTCCTCCCATTGGATTCTACCTACTAGAGGTCCCATTCAAAGTGTTGGAGACCAAGCCTTCAGTCCACATGCCCTTGACAGGCATCTCAACTCTGTCAGGCTCACTTGAAAGGCTAGTTCTAGGGCTGAGGTCTCACTAACAAACCTCAGGCCTGATCCTTGTTTTAGTTTCTGCCTCATGATGAGGAAT
>NW_023045455.1:0-31643 GCF_011762505.2 Arvicanthis niloticus | reverse complement strand
ATGGGAAGTGTGGTCGCTATGCTTGGAAGGTTATGGAAATTTGAAATGTGTATTTATATGTATATTCAAATGTATGCTCATATACTTTGTAATCATGGCACAGCAGAAATAGATATACTTAGACTGTATATGGCATATGCTTTCTATGTATTTTAATATAACAACAAATCAATGTTTTATTAATAATTTTATAAAACACCTAAACTGTGGAGGTCAGGACTGGAGCTTGTTAACAACAATAATTCGAGTCAATAATAAAAATTTAAAAGCCTGGAACTAATAGATTGCTTTTTTTTTTTTCTGTAGGCAATTTTCTAGGACACATAATTACAGAACATCTAAGCTAACAATAGAGGCCTCATGTGTTTTCCTTGGAAAACAGATGGCTCAAACTTCACACTGAAGTCTTATGAAAATAAGGTTCTTTAATCAGGATACTTAGCCTGAGTAGAGAATCAACCTCAGTGGTTCTAAAGAAGATAAGCATGTATCTACTAACAGGAACAATCTTCCTCCAAACTAAATTTGAAGCTGTTCATATACTGTATGAAACAGTCACTAAATTTGTATATTTAGAACTATGCAGTATTATGAGTATATTAACTGTAATATGGAAAAAGTATTTTAAATAATAATCCAAGTATTTTTTAAAGAATCTTAATATTTACCAACAGGTTGAAAACTAACAAAAAAATCGACAAAGAACAATTTGTAACAAAGCATCTCTAAATATCTCAACTGTTTGATTGCCTCAGTAGGATCCATATGTAGTACTCATGGAACAAAAGCTGGCAAGAATGAGACATTGTATGTTTTAGTTATTCTTTTTGACAATACATATATAATAATAAAAATAATAAAATACATATATAATACATACAAATACATATTATATGTATATATAATATACACATAAATATATTATGTGAATATAAACATATATATATATACATATGTGTATATATATACATATATATAATATATTGAGAGAGAGAGAGAGAGAGAGAGAAGAGAGAGAGAGAGAGAGAGAGAGAAAACTTGGTACAGACTCATGTTCCCCTGTGCTTGTTACTTTAGTCTCTGTGAATTACTATGATCCTCCTCTTGGTTGTTAGAGGATCTTGTTCTCATAGTGTCTTCCATTCCCCTCTGGCTCTTGTATTTTTTCTACTCAATACCTTTTGGGGTTCCCTGAACTCTGAGGGGAAGGATTCAATGGGGACATTCCATCTAGAGTTGTGTGCTCCCAGGATTCTGTTTCCACGTATTGTCTGGCCATGTGTCTTTGCATCTGTTTCTGTCTGCTACAGGAGGAAGCTTCCCTGATGATGGCTAAATAAAGCACTCCTCTATGAGTATAGCTGACTATCAGGGGAGTCCTTTTATTCATACATTTTCTTTTAAGACCAGTTATGTTTGGTGTTACCATAGGTATCTGCTCTACTCCACAAGTTCTGTGCCACCATTGCTCTAGCATATCTTGGAGGTCAGACAGATTAAATGCAGGTGAAATGGTTTGTGCCTGGGTTTGTGTTTATGTTTCTCTTTTGGTTGCCTACAAAGTACCTTCATCAAATCACTACAACATAGAGGTAAAGGCTCCATGCAGGTCCTAGATAGTGGACATTTTCCTGGATAATGAAGTCTTACTGACAATTTGTGGAGCGCAACCTATAATCTTAGCAACAGTCTGAGTTGTTTGTGGATCTCTTTGTGAACCCCTTGGTCAACAACTCAATTAAATGCAACAGAGTCCCAGTACTGTAAGCCTCATTTCAGACATGAGATAACCAGTTTAGACTCTCTCTCCCCTATTGGGAGACCTCATTTTTATTGACTTCATATATACAGGGAGTTTCTACTGTACTAAGTGTCCATGCTATCCCACAACTGTCCCTCCTTTCCAACTGTCTCTCACTGCTTTTGCTCCATCATTCCTCCAGCTCTCTCTCCATCTGATTTTCTCATTTACAGCCCCACTCACTGTAGACCACTCATTAAATCTGTTTATGTTCTCTGCCTAGGGAGATCAATATAATCTCCCCATTACCTTTGTCTTAACCTAACTTCTCTAGGTCTACAGATTAAAAGTTGGTTATCATTTATTTTATAGCTAATATCCACATATAAGGGAATACATATCTAAGTTATATTTTTGGGCTTGGGTTATCTCACTCATGAAAATTTTTTTCTAGTTCCATCCATTTGCTTACAAATTTCATGATGTTATGTTTTTAACAGATAAGTAATACTCCATTGTGTAAACATAACAAGATGATCCAACATAACATGGCAAGTTTTTGTGCATTTCTCTGATTGTTCATTCAACTCAGCAAAGATTGTGCTTTATAAACCTAGGAAAAGTAGAATAACACAAAAACAAATGCATATACATATTTATAAGATATAAGTTTAGTAGTGTTAAACATAATGACATGTTAAACACTTGAAATTGACACTACTATTTATACAGGAAATATAAATAAAAATTACATCATCCAACTCACTTTAGCACAATGACAGTCATCAAAAACATAACTAATATTGGCAAGGTTATGGACAAAGAGGAACCTTTAACCACTCATCCTGGGAATGTAAAAATGTATGGAAATCCGTACGAATGTTCTCGAGAAAATAAAAATGAACTCAAAGTATGACCCTAAAGATTCTAAATCACCTTGTCACGGAGATGCTTGTATATAAATGTCTATTTCAGCACTTTTAAAAATAGCTAAGCTATGGAACTAGCTGTGGTGTCTGTCAACAAAAGACTACATAAAGAAACTCTGGTTCATGTACACAGCAATGTTAGACAAGAGCTGTCATTTAAAAACTAAGGAAGCAATGTCATTCGGAGGACAACAGACACAACTGAAAGTATCCATACTAAGAGAACTAAATCAATCCCCAGAAAATGTTATGTGTTTTCTCATTTGTGGGTTCTACATACTTTGTATGTACATAATTAATCTGTGTATAGATGACATTAAAGTAGATGTAAATGTTTAGAGGGACAAACGGGGCAGAGAAAAAAAGGGTGGCAGGGGATATGGATGGGTGTGCTCAAGTTAGATTTTTATATTAGCATGGAAATATCCTAATGTAGCCCAGAATACTAAAGTAATGTAAGTGAAAATAAAAGATAAAAGTTTGCATCTCACAAAGGTTTTCAGAGAGCTATCCTAGACCTGGAGGAACATAATTATTTTCTAGGCAACAACGTTCTTTTTGAGTGAGTTTGATGCACATCAATCTTCTTGTAGCTGTATCAAGATTTGTTTTTGGTTTTCGGTTGTGAAAATAAATAGATTTGAAACATAAATATGATAAAAAAAAAGTCATGATGGTAGAGTATTCATTTAATATAAATACTGAGGAGAAAAGCTGTTTTACTAGAATTTCTTCTGTTTTGGACTTCTCTCAGCTATGTTCCAGATGAGAAATCTTAGCAATTACAGGGACAGTCGGTTGAATTTACTAGATCTGAAAGAATCCAAACATTGGCATGTTTGTGTGGCTTGGCATCATCTGAAATGCAGCAGCTGTCTGGGAAGTCTGGACTAAAATTACCAAGCTGGCACAACCTCATCTATTTTGTGACATATTCAAGCTCGTTCCTAACACACGCGTCTCCCGGACAGTGTATAGGCCATGCCACCATATTTGTAGTAGGAACAGTGACTACTATTCACTCTGCTTTGCCCTAGTTTTATCAGCTTGTTATCTTACTGCCAATGGATTTCTGCAACATTCATTTAAAGGTTCTTGCAGAGAGTCTCACTGCGAAGATATTTTTTTTCATATGTCCTTCCCTAGTTGTAGCAGAATTTAAATTGGCTTAATAGCTCACCATAATGCACATGAGTTTGTAGATTTGAGAACCTATAAAACTGTTCATATTAACAGGAAGTCTTATGAAATGCAAAAATGACATTATTTTAGTACATTGTATATGCTATCTGAAAGAAAAGAAAAGGTACACTATTGAGATTTAACTGTCAGTGTCCTATCTAGCATATTAAGAAAGGGAGTTTATAGTTTCAAATAAAATTTTGGGCTGAGAACTTAGCTAACTGGAAAAAAAACAATTCCTTTATATGCAATAGGCTCAGGACATTGCAGTCCCCAGTATTACAAATAAAGGTAAAATATTGAATGTTTTACATAGTATAACCTAATATATCTTTTACTCAAATGGAAAAACATGATATTTAAAAGGATTTTTCTTTTTATATAAAATGCATTGTTTCTCCAAACAAGTTTTTTGATGAATATGGTGACGTGTTTCATATATTTGTAGTTATCTAATCTTTATACATAGATAAAACTAAGAACTGGGGAAAGCCAATAGAGAAAAGTTCCCGCTGAAGCTGGCTTTTCTAACTAGTAGAAGAAGAAAGGGACAACTTATTGTAAGATAAAGTAATACAGAATAAAAATCTTGTCACTTAGGCAAAACACTACAGAAAAGATTATATTTCCATCTGCATCAACAAAGAAAACAAACTAAGAGGCAATCTTGCTTCTGACTTTGTGCTATGGCCAGTGACAAGGGTCTCAGACTTTTATTTTTTCCAGTGGCTTGAAACCCAACCCAAGATCAGTAGAAACTAGAATACAGATGGACTTCCACCAGCAAGAACAATAAAGGAGTGGTTAATTTGTTCCTGACTATGTGGCATTAGTATGGCTGAATATATCTGTTCTCATCACTGTCTAGAAATAACAAAACCATTTCAAAATCCAGCATTTAACCAAGGAAATTTCAATTGGGAACCTTAATATCCACACTCATTTAAGAGTAACAGTGAAGCACGTTCCCCCACATTATACATAAAATGTCATGCAAAAACCTTCAAAAGCAGACCAAAGCATCTAATTTGTAAATTGTATCAACTATTTAAAGAATCATAGATATAGTTGCATAAAAATTTTTAAAATGGAATAAGAAGACAAGTCTCATGTGTCACTCACTTCATAATATAGTACTGACACAATCTCCAGATAGATGATATAAAATGAGTTTCTTTTAGTATTTGCACTGAACCTTGATTTATGCATTTCTTCTTCTTCTTCTTTATATCTCTATTGGACTGAGTGTGTGCCTCACCAGTGTGTGTGTGTGTGTGTGTGGTAGCTTGACTTACAGGAAGGCACAGGATGCAGTGAGCTTGTTGATGTGACTTAAGAAGGAGCCATGTGGCCACCTGGACTTGTAACTTTCCATCCTATTTCATTAACATGGAAGTATCTAGTTATTCTTTTGATTTGTCTGTTTCCCTTAAACCAAGTCCTCTTTAAGCGTGAATCACTTATAAAAAAGGGTTGTGTGAATGATCAAATCTGTCCACTGCTAATGCCTCATTCTTTCTCCATTACAAAATAGCAGCCAGCTGAGATTTATAAGAAGCAAAGGATGTAAGGAGAAGGATTTAGAATATCCAGTTCTATAAGGAAATTCACTTGTTACTTATGGTGAGTGGAACACGAACCACCTTCTGGAATTCTTTAGATCTCTTTCACTGGCCTGTGGCTCCCAGGAAAGGTGATAGAAGTAAATGTTTAGATGACTATTATGTTTCTTTATCAACCTTTAATGTTAAACCCCTGTGATCATTCTTTTGAAATAAATATTTATTACATTGAAGAAAAGATGTAACACTCATTTATAATAAAATTAATCAGTACAATTTGCAAATCTTCCATAGAAGCCCTAAAACCTTATCAGGACATTATGTTGACTATTACATGCCAAATGCCTTTTTATCTAAGATCAGTAATAGAGTGGGGAGCCTGGCTTTTACTCAATACAAGTAACAATGTATGAAGACTCTATAAGCTGAAGTGTGAATAGTGAAAAGAGCTAAGTGTTACTGTCTACAAAGGAAGAGTTCAAAAATGACAGTGATATTTATAGCAAATTCTAAGTTATTGACGAAACCTTAACTTACATTAATTACTGAGCTTAGTTAAGTCTGAGTGTACAAAGGCAATATAAGTTATATCTTTTTGATACTAGCAGCCAATGATTGAAAAATTAAATGTATAATTTTCCATGTGTAACAAACATAACATGTCTTAAGTGTGTTTAACTCAAATTTTTGAAGCTACAGTAACAACTGAAAACTGTTGCTGAAAACATTTTAATCTAATTTAATATACAGATACATATACATGTTAGGAAAACAAACATTGTTGAAATATCAAATAGTCTGAAAATAAATTTAGTTTGGGCCTAGTAAAGCATTTCTGAAAATGTGTAGTACTTGATATACTCCAAATTACCTGAAAATAATGATTCTACAGTAATTATAGTATGTGAATCGAACCTTACATATGTTGTGTGCTGGCTGAGGGGCAGGCAGTAGATGCATTCGAGCATTCAAACATGGATTATAATTAGCAGATCAATTTATGTCCACACAGGTGAAAAAAGCAATAAAAAGAGAAAGAATAATCTTTTAAAGCATAGATGTATAGGAAAGTATCTTAATAAAAGTAGCATATATAAATTTATTATATTACCTTTTTTAAAAACTGACCTATAAAATCAGTAAACTAAATACATATGATTTAAAATTTTGTATGGAAAAACAAATAGCTAAAATAAGGCATGATTCCCAAGAGAGGGGAAGACATGTGTCAGCACTCATCTTAGCCTCAGTGATTAAGGAAATACAAGGCCTCATGCTTTTAGAAATGTGAAAAACAGTCTAATGTCATGCATATTTAGAAACTTTTTAAAATCAAATTAATATTCCAGAGAAGTAAGCAAAGGGGTTTCTTTACAATTAATATGGCTATCATAATTGCATATCTATATGGCATTATAGAATAGAAGTTGTATCCTGCTCTGTACAATTAACAAAATCCAGTTTGATATTGGTAACATATCCAAATGGAAACCAGAATACCCACGTTTCTAAGCAATGTCCCCCAATAGAATCATTTGGGTGTTATGAAGTGTCCTTCTATGGTATGATCCCCCAACATCCATCCACCCCAGGATTGTAACTATCCAGAGACAGGTTAAGTCTCAGTACTCTCATAGCTCTAAAATTAATAAACTGCAAATATAAAGCTTCTAGTACCTTTATACATGCACATGCCACACACACCACACACACACACACACACACACACACACACACACACTGAGGAGAGAGAGAGAGAGAGAGAGAGAGAGAGAGAGAGAGAGAGAGAAAGAGAGCAGGTGACTATAATACTATAATATCACATTTACTCAAAACATTAAAAAATAATATTTAAAGGAACTTATGCTAATTAACTTTCTGAGACCAAGACAAGCACTTAGTATAAATCTTCAATAATATGAAAAGGTGGTATGGGATCACAGTTTCAGAGACTCCATTGGAGAAAACTAATTTTTCATTTGCAAGCAGTTACCAATTTAAAATAGCTTCTTAGTTAGGGATGAAGTCTTGAGTCTACCTTTCTTAGTGCTAAGGCTCTGTCTGAGACCTGTGCAGTTCCTGTACATACTATCACAGTCTCGGTGAGTTTATATGTGCATTGGTCCTGTAATGTTTAATGACATTCCAGAATATCATAAATTGTTAACCGAAAGCATGAGCCCTGAATACATTAGTGTGAAAATATGGAGTGCAATCATAACAGAATTTCCAAAATTTCTGTTTTCCATATGCAAATATGTAGCATGGCTTATTTTTTCTGTTATACTTTTCAAGCATTTACATATTTTCTCAATGAAAATTAATAATTAAAATAGTTATTTTAGATGGAAAAACAAATGGCCCATTGTTAGATATATTGAAAAGGGAGAATATCTTGGAAGAATGAGTAAGGGGAAGTGAATATGATCAAAGAACATTGTACAAAGTTTTAAAAAACTAATACAATGGTAAAATTTAGTATAAAATACATTATTCTTAATTTTGAGATTATAACTATACCATTTCTATCTTCGACTTCCTTCCTTCAAACTTTCCTTTCCTGTTCCTCCCTCTTTTAAAATTCATGGCCTCTTTTTTCTCTGTTGTTGCATGAATATATATTATATTATATATTGTATTGTTTATGTAATATTTATTATTATACATTACTTTATATAATGTGTTATATTGTATATTATATATTACACATTATTTATACATTATGTATATTCCTAAACATAACCTGTTTTCAGGCAGGACTGACTATTTGCAATTAGAAAGTCAAATGATATGTTTTCCTCTGGCGAAGCCCATCTCTCTAGCTCTCAGCTTATCTCAGTTGCCCAACTACTTTGTGTAAAGATAACACCACCTGGGCTTTTCCCCATCTACTTTGTGTGTTTTGTGGTCCTTGTTCACCCCACATTTGGGCAGACATCTTGATATGCCTTTATGGGTGTAACTTCTGATATTTTTAAGAGAACCCTCTGATTTTTCCCAGATCTCCTAGCTCTTAAAATCTTTCTGTCTCCTATTCTGCAATGTTCTGTGAGCCTTATATGCAGGTGTTGTATTATAGATGTATATATTGGGACTCAGCTCCACAACTCTGCAGTTTGATTGGTTGTGGTCTTCTTTAGTGGTCTTCATCTATTGCTAAGAGTAATTTCCTTGATGAGGAGTGAAGACTACTTACCTGTGGGTATAGGAACAACCATTTATAATTGTTGTTGGAGCTTATTCTGCTTTAGTGAATTGGTAGTATTAGATTCTTCTATAATAACCATGACTTCACTAACATGGAGTATTTAGGTTGGATTCAAATACCAGGCCCAAGTTTCCTCTCATTTAATGAGTCTCTTAAATTCATTTAAAAAGGTTTAGTTACTGCAACAAATGTGTGCCACTACTCACTACTTCCTCCTTAGCGTCATCATGCCATGCTGGTCATTTATGTTGTTTGTAGGTATGATGGTTGGATAGGACTCTTGTTTAACTAATTCTCTCTCTCTCTCTCTCTCTCTCTCTCTCTCTCTCTCTCTCTCTCTCCAAAAAATAAAATGGTTACTTTTGTATAAATGTGATTGTGGCTAATTCTAGTATAATAAAAGTGAGAAAATGAAAACATATATGAAATAGCATTATAAATTTAAGAGAATTTAAATTTATACATATACTTTATATGTATATTATGTAAAATATACATATTTATATACTATATATGTATATATGTGAGTATGTATATACACATATATGTATGTATATAATGTATAGTATTAAGATCAAGGTCAATCAGAAACTGGAATATGCAGTTAAAAGAAAATTATTCAAGGAACCAAACATTATGAACACATATTTTTTGATCAGAACTATAACACCCCACTCCATGGAATAGAATGAAGAAAGAGGGCACTCTTGAAATCTTTCTGTTACCTTAGATTTCAACTTCATGTTTTAAGAAACAATTCATGTGCTTTTGAGGTCTCTAAAAGTCTAGACTGTGAGACATCATTGGTTTTCTTATTCATCTAAGTTTCTGTTTTAGTCACAGAATCTTCAATACCTTTTTGTTCTTAGAATTGGATAGATTTCCTAGAGAATCAATATAAATCAAAGTTGGTTTTCCAAAAAAAAAATGTTATTTTAGTCAAATGTTACTGTCTTAATTAGGGTTTCCATTGCTATGAGGAGACACAATATCTGTGGCAACTCTTATAAAGAACAATATTTAATTGAGGCTGGTTCACAGGTTCTGAGGTTCAGTCCATTATCATCATGGCAGGAAGCTTGGCAGCACGCAGCTAGAGGACCTGATTGTTATACATCTTGTCCAAAGGCAAACAGAAAATTGATATCCTCAGGAGGCTAAGAGAAAGCTCTTCTTGCCCACCTCCAAGGTGACACACAAGAAAGCCATACATCCTAATGTATCCTAATGTAGTGCCACTCCCTGGGCCAAGCTTATCCTCACCATCACAGTTACCAAGTCTAATTGAAATGATATTTCTCAAAATAGTATTTTAATTTATTTTATATAGGTTTTAGACTTATAAGCATTTTTGTCAGGGTATATGGATATAAGTACAAGTTTTTGTAAAATGAAATCAACAAATTCCACAGTATACTTGATACCTGTTTTAAAATCTGTTGTCTGGGGTTGAAGCTAATGTATAGGATCTCAACAATTTGTAAACATCTGTCTTCAACTAGCTCATTGTTCTACAAGAAAATATAATGGAATAGCATGGTAGATTATAATTAACTATATTCTGTCAACTTGACTCATGCTCAGTAATTTTTAATATTGTGTGATTTAATTTGGAAGTTTTCCAAACTGTAATCCATACAGACATAAATTAATCAAAACACATGGTGCTTATTTTCTTAAAAGTTATACATTATGCAACTCCTTGATAGTTAATGGGAACTTCTATTAGAAAAGTCTAAATGAAGAATGACAAATACATACTAAATCAATGACAAGTTAATTGGCTGATTATTTTCCTTATTTGGTATTTTAGTCTAATGAATAAATAACTGAATTTGTAACTCTAAAATTCTAATTTCTGCAAAACAAATTAATATCAAGATATGAAAATATGTGTGTATGGAAATGCAGCCTAGCTGTCATATTTGTTCAGAAACAGAGCCATGATGTTTAATTGTTTATTTTTTTTATTCAGAAGAAAATCACTAATTTTTCAAATAAAAGCATTCTGGTAACTATTTACATTTAATAGACATTTAGAAAGCACACTATTTCATCATTGTGAAGTGTGTTTAGTGGAGTTTAGCCTAAGAATTGATTTTTGATCTACATTAATAGAAAAACGTGTATTTTTAAGCAGAGTATAAGAATAGACATATAGGACTCCCAATTCAAAATTTGTGGCAAATATATATTTCAAGACAAATTGGAATTAACTTTTTTGGGGAAAACATCTTATTTTTAAAGTTTTTCTAGAATAAAGCTTAAAATATTTCTTCAAGTAAATATAAAAAATAATTTTACACATTTTCAATATGTAGAACTTTCTATAAATTTTATGAGAAGACCCATAAAACTTGCTCTCTTTGCTGTAATAATAAATTTCTGCAATGGCTTTTTCAACATTCTCAACTGTGTGTGAGAATAGTGTCCTAGGCTTTGAGATAAGAGGTTAGTGTTGCTCTTCAAATCGTTATTTATGTACAACATTGTATTCAAAACTGCTTGCCTACTGTATAGTTTAAATGGCTTTACAAGTTAAAGTAAGTTAATTGCTATATACTTCAAGGATTAAAGGATATCATAGCTGTTGGGTATTCACAACACTCAAGTGGCAGAGAAGGCTTTCCCCGAATTGGACTCCATTTGTAAACTGTGTATGCTTTGTAAACATTGTAAATCCTCAAAACAGGAATGTGTGCAGAGACTTGCCCTGGGGGAGCTTCAGCAGTCAGGCCCCTCTCCTAGACCTTCCTAACTGTCTGCATTTCCAGCCTCTGTAACAGTCACAAAGGTCATCTCCAGCCCCTCATCAAGACTCCCCCAAGATTTTACTAATTTTAGGCAAAAAGTCTGAACAAAAGCCACCAATTACCCACAGAAATGGATCAGTCCCCGAAAGTCCCACAGAAACCAATCCCTGAGCACAAAACCCCGCCAATCCCACCAATTTATACCCGAGAAAATCTCTGTCCTAGAAAGCTCCACCCCCTTAAGAAATCCTATATAAGCCCTGTCCATTATCCAATTCCCTGCTGTCATCTCCCTTCCAGGAGCAGAGACAACTATTCCTGCGTCTCTCCCTCCACACCTTGAACCCTCCCAATAAATTTCTTTTATGAGATTTGCTGCCTGTGTGACTCGTGCGAAGAAGCCAAGAACCAACAAAGAGAGAGGAAGAAAGTCAAGAGAAGGGTCAGGGCTGAGGCCCCCAACCTCCTCATCTCAGCTGGGGATACCCTCCCCTGGGAGCTGGAATGCTTCTGCTGAGGAGGCTTTCTCTCAGAGCTAAGTGTTTCCTGAGGTCTCTTGTCTTAGGATGCCCTTCAAATGGGATACCTTCACCCCTTAGAGTTGCATGGCTTCTGGGCTTCTGAGTCCCAGGACACCTACCCATCTGAGCCAGAAGGGCAATAATGGTAGGTTTTATATCTCTCTACAGTGAAGTTTTTGAGAGAACTGTGAGATATGATTGTAGCTTTATCATTTGGTGTCTTAAATTTAAACTACTTAAAATATAGACATTTGAAATGAAACTCTGATATGATTGTCTTCTTCCCCACACAGGTCATTGGCCTGTATACCAAAAACTATGCAAGCCCTCGATAAAGATAAAACAATTTTATATAAGGCTGGTTTCTAATCATTGAAGTCATCAGTATTTATATATTACATTTTCTGTTATTGTTACACTGTTTTCAATCAAGCTTCTCACAGTCTTGAGAGATTAACGGTGGAGAGTGACCCATTGGGTTTCCAGGGAGCCCACAGAAACACTGGAAGCTGAAAATACAAAAACTTTTGTCTCACATTGGTACAGGTGAGAAATCTACAATCTTACTTCTTTAGAAATTGTAGGGAAATTCTTCTTTACTTAGTTGTTAGCTCCTAGTGGTTTGTGGCCAATCTCTAGCGGTCTGGATATGAGTGACACACATCTCCATTCTCTTCCTTCATGATCATATGTCATCATTTCTGTGCCTCTGTCTGCACCAGTTTATCTTCTTCTTATAAGAAAACCAGTCATATTGGATAACATACAGGAAGGCATATTGCATAACACATAGGCTAACACATTGGACAATAAGCTTGGATAAGAAGTCTTTTCTATTCTAGAATATTGTCATCATGATCAATTGTGTCTACAATGACAGTTGTTTTACAAAAGTTTAGGAATTCACTATCTCTTTGAAAGAATACACTTGAACATATGACAGCAATCAGGATGGTGTAAACCAGAAACATTACAGATAAATTTTATATAGTAGACTTTTTAAAACACTGTACAAAACATGTAAATAATGGATAATAATCCATTAAATACTGCAAAGAAAGTTCCATATTATACTAGTTCACATATATTGCTTATGATTATATTTAATTCTTACATAGTTGGTAGTATTACTTTAATTTTTCTAGAAAAATGTAGATGAATTAGTTACCTAGGATACAAAAATGCAAAATATGTTAGAATTTGAGTCTATAGATTCAGGTCTTTCTAATTACAGGGTCTCAATATTAGAATGGCATAATTGGTGATATTATCTTGGTTCATGTGTGGCACAAACGAGAGGTTATATGAATTACTAAAAATACTACAGCTGGAATGTGCAAGGAGCAGATCAATAGATCCAGGTCTTTCATGTTGCAAGCATGTTTTCCTCCTTCAGTTGAAATGACATTTTTACTCAGTGCATATATTGAATAATTGTACTAAGTTCAGCACGAGGCAAACAACAATCTTGTGCTTCTCTTGAGCCTAGCGTTTCCTTATCAGACTTTTACTGAAAATAAATAATTAATACTGTCCTATAAAATCATAGGACATTCTGACCAATCCAGCTCAGTCAGTCAACAGGGTCTCAAGAGAGGGAGTGAGGTTTGAAAAGAAAAAGACAATTAAATAACATTATAACATGACTCCATCCAGTGCTGAGGCTGAAGCAGGTTTATTTTTTTCCCAGTCAGCCTTTATACCACTCTAGGTATTTGCAAAGAATAGGGTCTGTTCTTAGATCAAAAACAAAGTAAACAAACAAGGCAGTGAACAAAGAGATCACACCAGGTAGTAACCAAACAAAGCAATAAACAAAAGCCCCAAGTCACTGGGTCTGGGGCCTTATCAGGATTACCAAGACAAAAAGGAAGTCACATATTCCTTGGCTGTGTTTACCTTGATGATTGCATCAACCCAAATGTGAATATTCTTCTCTGAGCCTACTTCCTTGAGCCCCATGATAAGTACTTGCCAAATTTCTGTAAGCAGTACTAAAAGCTCTCCACAAGATTCACTCAAGTATTAGTATAGGGAAGGGACTAGCAAAGAATCTCTATGAAAACTCAGAAGAGAAATGCATTATGATTTGAAGATTTGGGGATATGGCTTACTTAGTGAACTGTATTCTGTCCAAACTGGATTTGACCTTCAGCATCAACATGAAAGGGTGTTATTGAAGTGTGCCTATAACTCAACACCGAAGAAGTAGAGCTAAAAACCAAAGCAAAACAAAACCCAAACAAACAAACACCTCGGGGCTTGATATTCTCACCCTAGTACGCACAGTGAGTTCCAGGTTCACTCAGAGAGTCTGTGCTATATATATTATATATATATATATATATATATATATATATATATATATATATATATATATATATGATATGGAAGAAGAAAGAATGTGAGAGGAGTTTGATAGGAAATGACATATGAAATTGTAAACACAGTGTAACTTACATAAAACATTCTCAAATAAATACATTTGAAAACATAAATAGACTTGTTCTATACAGAAAAATTGAGACAAATTGCGCAACATTTTATAAATTCTAAAAAGAGATAATTTTATGTATGAACCACATTTTCTTCATTCTATGGTTTCCTCATAAAATATCCTTTGATACTTAATATAGGCAATGGAAGGCTGATAGAAATTTTGATTTTGTGTGGGCACCTGTTTGAATCCTGCAACTCACATATGCACATCTATGATTAATCATTATGAAAATGTTCACCGGTATAAAGAACAGATGTTATTGAGGATACTAAGTAAGTTTTTATTTTTCTTACAATATTTCTGCACATAATTTTAATATGTGCCCTCTGCCTCTAATACAGAGATACACATTCACTTATACTCATACTTGCTCACATATCAAAATGTACACAAACATGCATGCTAGACAATTCATTTGCAAAAAAAAAGCATATCCGACATATACACATTCAAAATAACCTACTTTCTGAGGCTGCAGAGAAGTCTTAGCAGTATAGAGTGCTGGCTGATCTTCCACAGAACTGGATTTGATGTCTAAAACCCACGTAGTGGCTATAACTGTCTATAACTCAAGATACAGGGAATTTGAAGGTCTTTTCTGGCCTCTGTGGGTACCAGGCTTGCACATAGTGCACAGATATGCATGCAGACAAAATGCCATTTACATTAAAATTTTAACCAACATCAACAACAACAAACAGACTTCTTTCAGTTTTGAGGATGAGGCAGCTTTTATCTAGATCTGCTTTGCTAGTAACCATAGACCATATGCACATAAATTAGTAGTTCATGTTCCAGTATAATTTTGTTAGTGTACACTTAAAATAGACCTTCACATAATAGTTGTGTATATTATTATTATTCTAACAATATTTTCAAGTCAATCTGTTGTTAATTTGTAGGTCATAGTACAACAGGCTGCAAGTTTGACTGGTCTGTGAAAAAGTGTTTTCCATTGCTTAATGTAGTGGGAAATATTTGTTTCTAATGTACACTTACAGACCCCATAATTTAGATGCAATATCAATAATGGGAAAAAATAAAGTCAACCAAATCAAAATGGACAAATAAATTTGTACTATATGAGACAGTGAAATGAAATAATTTTATAGATTGTCTTTACAAAAAGATACGTTACGTAGAAGAAATAGTGAAACAGTTTGTAAATGAGTGTTTGAGGTAAATATTTCAAATAAGTTGATTTATCCTGTTAGAAAACAACACAAAAACGGTGAAAGAAGGGAAGAGGAGGGAGGAGGGGTACAAACAAATAAGTCAGACATTTTTCCCTATTTCATTTTTGCTGTCTCTGATGATTTATTACAATCTATCAAAAAATGTAACTATATTAAACTTTCCTTTAGTGGATACAATAATGTCAGCATTATCATAAAATATGCTATAAAATCTTTCAAAACACAGAAACTGGCTATGCTTTTTCCTTATGTTATATTCATTCTTCTTAATGTGCTGTGAAGTTCTGAAAACTTCCTTTAAAAAAAAAATGAAGTATTTGAGGCAGATACTAATGTACTAGAACTGCATGGGAAATTGTTGTTGAAATTAAATATTCCTCTGGCTGCTGCCATCGACTCACTGGCCAAGTTAAACACTGTGATCAGTAAAATATGTTGTGTGCATGGGTGATGTTGATATCGAAAAGGATTAATTTGGAAGGCTGTGAATAGGAGCAGTACAGTCCGTAAACCTTGCATCTCGTTATAATTCAGTGCAGTGATGATGCAATCATGAGCAATAGAGAGGGAAGTGCTTCCTCACCAATATTACTGATCGATATCACTCATTTTCAATATCAGTTCAGGTAGGAAAAGGCATTATAAACCATGGAGGCCAATTTTATTAAAATGACTATCAGTTTTTTCTACAAACCAAAGAGAGTAAATAACATATTCAGCCATGTTTATCCAACCAGAAAGAGATTACATAGCATAATTCAATGACAATTTCACAGTTTAGAAGTTATTTTATAATTTTTTTCTGTTTATTTATATGTTATATAGAAATTATATTTTGCAGCTAAAATAATAACCCTATATACTATCAGAACAAATAACACAATAGGTGGCTTAGTTCTTTGTACTTAAAATAGACTTTCTTTTCTTCTAAACCCAATTCTCATCCTCTAAAAATTTACTTTTAAAAAGTGACTTCTATAAAGTATATTATATTGTTATATTGCATATATGCTTAAAGCTAGCAGAGCCTTATTACCTTCTGGGGGGAGGCTAACTTCAGTAACACCTTACTCCATCACAGTCTTTAGAGAGTTTTCAAAGTTAGCTTGTCTTTTAATTGTGCAATGTATTTAAGTTCTCATGTTCAAATTTATTTGAGCTGGAATAAAGTGTCCTAAAAGTAGATTAAAATTTTTTTGATTTAGATTTAATTTGCTCTTAAAAACAATTATTTTTCCATGCTTATGTAAGAATATATGTGATAAATGAAGTTGTGCAGTATGTAATTTGGCTAAGACAACTGTATTCATGAATACTATAAAGGATATTCTAGAATTCACTGAGATGAGAGAAAGGTTGTATTAAAAATCAGATTTTTCATACTTTTATACATATAACTTCTTTTCCAAAATTTAGTGGGTTCTAAGATGAATGTTTTTTGCCTTGTTGACTTCTATTCTAAATGAAACAGATGTACCTAAAGATTCACTCTTAATGTGTAAGTATGTGTACTTACTCATCTATGATTATATTATTTAATCTTTACTATAACTACATAAAGTGAGATGTATTTTGATACAATAAAATGAGAAAAGATGCAGAATAAAATGATGAATAGATTTAACTGCATGGGAAATCTACCATCTCTCTCTAATTTTTTTAGTTTGTTTTTATTTTTCTATGGGGTCAGTTCGATTTACCATGGCAAATCATGGCAGAAAAAAAAAATGGACTTCTTTGCCTCTATGGCTTTTAACTCTTCATCGTCTCATTTTGTTTATAACATATGTGAAAAAAAAAAAAAACTCTACAGAGTACACAATAGACTCACTCCAAAATAGACAACTAAAATATGAGGTTGTACCTAGTCTTATTGTAACATGTTATGCCTTGTTTGGCTGATACTTCTGGGTGTTTTGCTCTTTTCCGAAGGGAAACAGAGGTGGAGTGGATCTAAGAAAGAGGAGAGGTGTTTACGTGATGGGGGCTGGAATGAGAGAGGAAGGGTAAACTCTGATCAGGATGTAATATATTAAAGAAGAATAAAGAAATTATATAATTAAAAATATACAACTAAAAATGTAAACAAGAGCAGATATTTTATAAAGATAGATCTTTTAATAGTTATTGAGAAGTACCAGTTAAATCTCAACCTGTAGGCTGTGACTTCTTTGGGCGTTGTATATAAGATATTCTATATATCAGATGCTTACCTTATGGTTCAAAACAGTAGCAAAATTATACTTACGAAGTAGTAACAAAATAATTTTATATTTGGGGGTCATCACCCTTTGAGAAACTGTATCAAAGAGTTGCAGCAGTAGGAAGGTTGAATTATATTATTATATTGTATTGATATAATATAATGTTTCTTTATCATTCAGAAGGTTGAAATGAAGATAGATAGGTCAACATAGAGCATTGGCAGAGAAGTAGAACAACTCAGCCCTGACACATTGGTGAATGTGGAATGATACAGTCACTCCCAGTTAAAGATAAGGAAATGTGAATGACCAGATTAAATGTTATGACTCATATCTATAATGAAACCTCCACAGAAAACTCTTGAAATGGATGAAAATTACAGGAGTGAGAGACAGATGTGTGTGTGTTGGTGTGAGTGTGTGTGTGTGTGTGTGTGTGTGTGTGTGTGGAGAGAGAGAGAGAGAGAGAGAGAGAGAGAGAGAGAGAGAGAAAGAGGATGGCAATGCTTGTATTCTGTCTTTACAATTTACCTACTACTACCACCACCACCACTACTACTACTAATAATAATAATAATAATAATAAACAAAAGGATAAAAAATAAAAAAATTAAAACAAAGGGCAATATCATTTAGAGAAAGAGTTTCTACTGTATTCACCATCTAGTCAGATCTGATGTGTTGAAGTTGTTTTGCTTTGGCACACAGCATGTTCAATGATGGTCACTTGCCTCATAAAGACATAGAGAAGAATTTTTTGGACACAGAGCAGATGACACCTCTTGTTTTGTAGTGTAACCTGGTGTCATTTTCTGTGGATGTAGTCAGGTAGTTGTTTTGTTGTTGTCACTGGGCTTTTTTTTTTTTTTTAAATTGGGTCTCTTTTGGTGGGGCAAGCATGGGCTAAAGCCATAGGAAGAAAAATGTGATGTACGTTTTGTTTTTGTTTTGCAAGAAGGTTGAACTATTTTTGATAACAAGAGTAAATGGTGGAAAATGAAAAAAAATCACTTAGAGAAAGAGTTGATTCAGTGTACAAGAAAGTTTTTCAGTTGCCCTAAAAATCATATACAAAAAAAAAAAAAAGAAAGAAAGAAAACAAGAAAGAAAGCAAAGGAAAGGAAAAAAAGAAACTCTCCAAAAATAGTTATGCACCGTCCAAATTACAGAGTAAATTACTTGAATAGAATTCTACTTGGCTGTTCTTCAGTATAGGTGCATAAAATTAACAGTGATATCAATAAACTTTTAATTAATTGGTGAGAATTAATTAGAGGAAATATGTAAACATGTTAATATAAATAAAAAAGAAGGAAGCCTACTTATGTTAAAATTGTATCACTTATTGGCCTTTTGGCTGAATGTAAAAAGAGTATAAATGAATATCCAAGAAATGGTGAAATTAGAAAATTCTCAATTAGCACCAAGAGTGTGTGAAATTTTAATTAATCACTAGATAATTATGTCACAAAATACGATGAAGATAATAGTAACTACATGTTGTACAGAACTAGTAGACACAATCAGATCAAAGAACATCTTGTGTTTCTGGAAAATTGCACTTGGCAGAAACACAAAAACACATTTGTGGTATTCCTGCAAAGAAAATGCACAATCTCTATTTAATAATGAGGAAGCATAAGAGTTGAATTGTCTTACGTAAAACATGACGCTAAGATGTTAATCCTGGAGCTAATAAAACTTCCTATTCAGGAAAATGGCCAATCTGTCTTGTAAAAATTTATTTAGTCATTACAAGTGTGTTCTATAAATCTTAAATATTTCAAAATAGCTAATATTATAAGTAAGGTTGTATATTTGATACAATTTAATAACAGACTGATCAACAGTCAAAACAAATGTAAAGTCCAATTTTCTCAATTATCTTGGCCAAGCCAAATAGCCTGGGAAAAAAGATAAATTTGTTATAAGCATTTGTTTATTTAAAATAGAACCTAAAACATCTATAACATCTACAGATTCGTGTGGTTTTGCTATCAAGATGACATGGCCTTTCATAATTTAAAAGATTTTGCTAATAAATTAAGAATTATTGAATGAAATCAACCCGCCTACATTTTCTGCTTTATTTTCACCCCTTGGAGGTACAAAACAGAAAACGAGTTCATTCTGTTTTTCCAGGAGGTAGAATCATATTATTCACCTTAACAGTATTTCCTTTAAGGCAGTCCTGTCAGTGCACTGAAATTAGTTGGGAGACTTTGAGCATTTTGATGCAGGGCTAAATGAACCCAAGACTCACAGGCAGTGGCTTGAGTGCAGAGCAGCTGTAAGAAGTATACCTGTTCCTCTGGGATTTTCTTGCTGTTATGTGGTAGAGAAAAAGTACTAATTTATCCCCAAATTACTCTGGCAGCCACACCCCTAGTTAAATTAGGCCACATGCCTCTGAGAAGGAACTGTTCTGCTCTTTCCTGTAGTTTTCCAAAAGCTCAAGCTAACAGTGAATGTATAGACTTTTAATTTAAATAGAAGAAAGGAAATCAATTTCCCAAAATTGAAAAGAAACATACCTTCCTCATCTCATTATTTGTTTTACTGATCAGCACTCAAGACTATCTTTCCCTTGAAACCTGGTGGCTACCTTGACAAGGAGTCAGGTAAGCAGATCTGCATTCCTTTCTATCTTCCAATCCCACTTCCCTAGTCTTATACCTAGGTCTGAATCAGACTACTGTCTCTCTGTCCTCTTGCCCCCTTTCCCAGGGAAGTAAAGAGACCTTTGCTCTTAGCTTTTCTTCCTTACCCATTTCTTAGTTTCAGTCACCAACACCTTACCTACTCTCTCCATGGAAAACCTCTGACTAGGAAAGTAGAGAGGGAGGTCTTCATTCTCCTTCATGTTTCAAGTCCAGTTCCCAGTCTCTTACCTAGTCCTGTGGCAGAGTGTCTATAGGATCCTGTCCTGTCTTTCTTCCTTCATTTCCTGTAGATGCCATAGATCCTCCTGGCAGACCTAAATTTTCTCTCTCCTGTGGATCTTCTCAGTCTCCCATCTTACTCCAATCTCAATCCTGTGTGTCTAATGCCAGTGCCTAGGAAAAGTTCTACCCAGAATCTTCAGTGATCATACCTAGCAAGAAATCGGGAGAATGCTCTATAAAGCAACTCCTACCAGCCATATACTTCTAAATATTAAAGAAATTCAAAGAAACCAGGAACCTGAAAACTCACAAAGCATGGACAAGATCTGACATCGACACCTAGAAATAAAATCATTCAAAATGTAATGCTTAAATACTAGCATAAAAGCACTACCAGTAATTGTCAGGAAAATACAGCCCTACTAGAGCTCAGCCTGGTACATGCCAACTATCTGAAACACAATGTACAGACTTAAAAAATAGCTATTATAAACATGCTCAAAGACCATAAAATGATATGAATGAATCAATTAGTTAAATCTATTAAAATAGAAATAATGGAATGAAATAAAGGAACTGTTGAAAATATGAAAGTAGAAATACAATTAACAAGGAGAGCCCTGTGTAAAACAAAACTGAAAATAAAAAGTTCAGCTATTTTTTTTTTTCAGGAACCTCAGAGGCAAGCCTCTCCAACAGAATATACGAGGTAGAATAGAGTATCTCAGGTAATGAAGACAACTTAGAAGAAATGAATACCTTGATTAAGAAAATATTACATTTTTTAAAAATCTAGGCACAAAGTATCCAGGAAACCTGAGACACCATGGAAAGAACAAACTTACAAGTTATAGGAAGAAAGAAAGGAGAAGAAATCCAGATTAAAAGCACAGAAAATATTGTAAACCAAATCTTACAAGAAAAATTCCCTAGCCAAAACAAGGAGATGCCTATCAAAGTACAAGAAGCAGATGCAACATCAATTAGACTGGATCAAAAATGTAAGTCCTCCCATAGTTAAAAAAAAAAAAAAAAAATAAAAACAAAACTATGACAACAACAAAAACCCAAATGGTCAAAACAAGGAAAAAGTTTTAATAGCTGCAAAAGAAGTAACAAAAGTTTCCCAATGGAGGAGTTAAAAGAGAGGACTGAAGGAGATTAAGCCAGAGTTCCAAGGGTTTAAATAGCCAGCCTGGGAGCACACATGGAGAGACCCATGACTCTAACCATATATGTAGGAGAGGATGGCCTTGTAAGGTATCAGTGGGAGATGAGGCCCATGGTCTAGTAAAGGCTGGATGCCCCAGTGTATGGGAATGTGAGGGCATGAAGGCAAGAGTGGTGGGTGTGTGGGGGCACATTCTTATAGAAGCAGGAGGAGGAGGGATAGGACAGGAGGATTCCAGGAGATAGGGAAGGGGGAAAGGGAATAATATCTGAAAGGTAAATAAATAAAATATCCAATTTAAAAAATACTAAAAAAAATCAAGCTTTCAATTTGTATACTGATAATATATAGCTCATGGTTAACAATTACTTGAAACTGTTCCATTTTTAGATATTGCTAATTCTCAAATTATGCAATTACTTATGCAAATATAACTCAATTTAGGAGAACATACTGTTCCTTAACTTTATAGAACATTTAAAAGCCCATTTTGGATTGCTTGGACCCTTTAGAGCAATGCCACAGCAGATTTGTATACCAGGCAGATCATAGGCCTTACACAGGAACAGATAGCCAAACAATCTCACTCTTTACATCATCAAATAGTAATAGCTTGAGACAACAATTTGGTATTTCTAGAGAATGTTCACGTCAAATTGTAGAGACTTGTCCTGAATGTCCTCAGTTTCTACCTGTACCATATAAGGTGTTAATTCTCGAGGACCCATACCTAATCAATTATAGTGATTGAATGTTACTCATATTTCTGATTAAAATATGCACATGTGACTATTGACACCCTCTCAGGCTTTCTAGTTGCAACTGCTTTAACAGGAGGAACAACTAAAAATGTAATTAGTTATTGCCTATATTGTTTTACTCAGCTAGCTGTCCCAAATCAGATGGAAACAGATAATGAAACCAGTTATTGCAGTCAAGCATTTGAGACTTTTTGTCAATATTTTAATATTACCCCTATTACTAGGATTCCTTATAATCCTCAAGGACAAGGTATTGTGGAACAGGCCCATGAAATGTTAAAAGAGTATCTTCATAAAATAACAAAGGGGGAGGTATATCCCCATACACCAAAAATTTATTTAATCATTTTTTTTACTTTAATTTTTTAAAAAAACTCGGTTGCCAAACTTTCTCTGCTGAGTGTCTATGGCACTCAAAAACTAGGCATACTGATGCCTAGGTGAAAAGGAAGGATCCTCTTACTGGCATATGGTATGATCTCAATCAGTATTTAATATGGGGAAGAGGGCATGTTTGTGTTCTTTCTGCAGGATGCTGAAGGAGCATGGTGGCTGCCAGAGCAACCGGTGAGACATGCTGATGCCAGAACAAAGAATAATGCTGACCTGTGAGCTTGCTGAGTGCCCTGACAATGGTGACTGAAAAGATGTATTGGATGTATGTTCCTGACCCACCTTTGCTTGCCTATATCCCAGATGGGACAAGCTGCCTTGTCTTTTAGACCTTATGGGACAAAGAATCAAAAGAGAAGTTATGATGACTCTTGTATTTTTTTTAAATGTGACCAATTATTCAGACTCAATCATGGACTGGTCTAGAAATCAATCCAATGTTGGTTCTTGGTATTCTGGAACAAAGCTTGCAAGTACTGAAAGAAGTGAGTCAGGCTTTAAGCAGAAGCAAGAGGGGAGTGGGCTTGATTATTGCTGGTATAACAACTTTAATTACATTAATTTCTGGCACCACTGCTTCTGCAATTGCTTTGATTCAAGAAGTGAAAACAGCTACTTTTGTTAATCATTTAGCAAAAAAAAAAATTGTTACTAATATATTAAGTATACAAGAGAATTTACATAGGCGTTAGGAACGATGGATTGAAGCTCTTTATCCTATTAGAATTATTCGAAGGAGGTTCTTAGTTTAACAGTAAGGAGACATCTCAAGTACCATGCCAAATACTAATGAGTCATGCTTCTTCTAAATAATAGTCATTATAATTACAAAAAGTTTAAAGACACTTACAAAGTATTAGACATAATTCCAACAACTTTCTGGATGTTTTACCTTTGCATAGTAAGATTATGAATTCAAAAATGCTGCTCTGCTGATCTTTGATGCTGAAGGTACTGCTAATAAAATTATTCATGGCCTGAGTTCAGTATTTTCATTTTGGTTAAGCTTCTAGAATGGCATATATAGCTTGGTCATACTAGTCCTTTTTGTCCTGGAAAAACTTTTATTCCTGTCCATAGTGTTAAAGCTTGTCTTTAACAACATCAACATATTGGCAGTCTTGAAACTAAAAATGGACCCCCAGACAGAGTTATTAATTTAAGAAGCTGGCAAGCCAAGAACCAGTAAAATTCTGCACCGATCCTTACCAACTTAAGACAAAAGTACATTGCTTTTGATAATGCACATTCCATGATGGGTAAGAAAGACATTCTTGTCAGAACAACCTAAGACAGGCTCAGTCTTGTTTATGAAATAAAAAAGTGGGAGATGTGCAGAGCTTTTGGGTCTGCTTGGTAGGAATCTGACATTGGCCAAGGACAAGGAAATGGGCTTCAGGCAGGAATCCGACATTAGGCTAGAATAAAAAAGTAATTTCAGGCAGGAATCTAAGTCTTAGACTGAAACAAAGAAGTAGGCTTTAGGCATGAAAATGACTTTGGGCTAGGATAGGGAAGTAGGCTCATATATTTTGGCCATCCTGATAAGCCCTTAGAAACAGTGATCACAGGAGTGATCATGGGACTTTGTTCCCATGCCTTACTTGTTCTTTGGCTATTTGTGTTTATTGTCTTGCTTGTTCCTTGACTATTTGCATCTATTGTATTACTAGTTTCTCAACCGAGAATTGATCTTAATACTTGCATGTAATTAAAATGGTATGAAAGCAGATTGGGGGGGAGGGGAAGTGACTGAGAATAACTACGGATAGTTTACTGTCTTGAAAATGTAAGCAGAGAAATTCTGGGTCTTAATGACACCATAAGCAAAAACAGACCAAAGAGATATGATTTATAGAACATTTCGGCCAAACAGAAAAGAGTGTTCTTTCTTCTTAACACCTCAGGGAAGTTTCTCCAAAATTAGCAACATACTCCAAGACAAACAAGTCTTAACAGACACAAAAATTGGTATAACACCCTGCTTCCTATCTGACCATCAGAAATTAAAGCTGGATATTAGTAAAAGAAACAACAGAAAAAGCTTACAAACTAATGAAAACTGAAAAATTACCTACTGAATGAAAAAAAATGGGTCATTTCTGAATTAAAGACTTTCTAGAACTGAATGAAAACTAATACACAACATACCCAAAGTTGCAGGACACAATGAAAGTATTTCAAAATGGAAAGTTTATAGCACAAAGTGACTATATACAAATTAGGCATACTGCATATTAGTAATTTAACAATACATTTAAAAGCTCTAAAACAAAAGAAGTAATAACAACCAAAAGGAGTAGATGGAAAGAAATTATTCAACTTGGGGCTGAAATCAATAAAATACAAACAAACAAAAAAGCAACACAAAAAAAATCAATAAAACTAAGACTTGGATCCTTGAGAAAATCAATAATATTGATGAACCCTTAGCCAAATTAACTTAAAGGTCAAGAGAAAATATCTAAGTTAATAAAATTTGAGACAAAAAAGGAGGGTAACAACTCACCTCAAAGTATCTAGAGTATTATAAGGACATATTTTTATAATCCCAATACATGAAATTGAAAAATCCAAAAGAAATGGATAATTATCTTGACATACATCACTTCCCAAAGTTAAATGAAGTTAAGACAAACAATTTAACATACCTATTCTCCATAGTAAAATAGAAGTAGTAATTAAAAGTTCTCCAATGCCCCCAAAAAACTCAGAAGTAGATGTATTTAGAGCAAAATTTAGATTTTAAAGAATTAATGCTAATTCTCTTTAAATTATTCCACAAAATAGAAACAAAATTAACACTGCACAATTACTTTTTTCTCTTTTTAAAACTTTTTATTGATATTTTGTGAATTTTGCATCAGGCACCCCAGTCTCACTCATCTCCCCATCTGCTTTTATCTAGCCATTGTCCTTGTAGTGCCCCAAAATAACACACACACACACACACACACACACACACCACACACACAAGCCATAATCATAGAAAACATCTTCTCATGGAAGCTATAGTAGGTCATAGTATGTCCCACAATATATCTCTCTGTCTACATATTTTCACTTGTAAAGGTTCATTACACTGAGTCATTCATCTGGTTGAAGATCTCTGGCTTCTGTGACACCACCACTATTAGATCATCACTGAAACTACTTCCAGTTATCCTGTTGTTGCCCTGTGTAATGGAGAACTTGCAGTTTTTAGAACAGCAGGACTGGCCCTTTCACACAACCCAACAGTTCTCAGATGATAATTTTAGAGTGACCCATTTCAGAGCCTTGGATATTGGCCTGTGTAGTAGCAGAGTTGGTCAGGCCACCAGCTCTTCCTTATCAGCACCACCAGATTCAGTTTTCCAACACTGCTCTGAGTGGGCTACCCAATGCTGCCATCAGCGAAAAGTAGGGTCAGCTTTCCTGCTGTCTTGTCTTCAGGACTGGCTCAGCTGCATCATCTTGACCAGAGCCAATATTACTGTGCTTCCCAGAGGGGATTCAGGGCCCTCTCTCCCAAGTGCTGTAGCCACAAAGGAACCTGGCCAGTTCACCAAATCTCATGACTCCAGGACCAGCTTTCCTGATTGCCACAGGTACTGAGGAAGGAGGGTGAGGGTGAGGGGAGGGGAGGGGTGAAGGCACTACCTCTGCTCCTGAGCTGCCCTGCAGCAGACAAATAGCAGGGGGCATTTCACACACTCATGACCTCTGGACTGGCTCACTCATACCCCTGCCATCAGGTCCACCTCTAATGTGTTTCTTGGATAAAGCACAGGGTTCCACACTCTGGAGTGCTGCCTGAGGTGCAACATGGGCCAAGTCTCCGGAGTACCATATCTAGTAATGAATGGAGTCAGATTTGCACAACCCCTGGACATCCAGGTGGGCCTGGTGGTTGGCCCAACCATGGACATTCCAATGTTCTCTAGTGGTAATATGAGCTACAAACATCTACACTGACCCCTACCACTGCATGGCTACATACTCTGGCATGGCCCTAAGTGGTAGCTTAGACCTCACTATGGACCCAGATGACAGGACTGGCCACTCACAAGCAGGCTACTTCTCTCCACTCTCCTGTTCTGTCTCTCTTCATAATTCTCAAGCTACTTCACTGCTCCTATTCTCTCATCTGACCACCACATACTTGCACATTGGTGGTAATAACAGCTGCAGGCTGGCCACACAGTTGGTTGGCCCCTGGGTGACAGCCTCCATTCACCCATACTGCAGTGCTAGTCTGCAGGCAGGTATCTATGGCCCAGCTGTCCTATGCACTAGAGGGCAGGTCTGTGGGTGGCATCATGGTCCACAGGTCAATGTCTGATTTCTCTGTTCCATTCTGTGCTGATTGGATTTGATTTGATTTTTTATGAATCCTAGGCATAAAACAGCATTGGCCACCAAAGTAGGCATCAAGCTAGGATGAAGAAATATTGCCATCTGCTCTGCCACTGACTGATAAAAGAACACCGTCACTAACATGGTGTCTCTTTGCCATTGCCAGGGGGGTGATCAATTCTTTATGAGGCCACAGTTATCCTGATACTTATATATATATAAAGACCCAACAAAGAAAATTACAAATCATTTTCCCTTATGACTATAAATGCAAAAAGTAGTTAATAAAAAACTTGCAAACTGAATTCAAGAACACATCCAAATGATCATTCACAATGATTCATCCCAGTGATGGAGGTATGGTTCAATATACAAAAATTAATAAATATAATCCATTATATCAATTTTGTTTTCAACCTTTCTACTGCTGCAAGTCTTTAATATAATTGTTCATGATGGGATGAACCCAAACCAAAAAATGTTTGTTGCTACTTCATGACTGTAATTTTGAAACTGTTATATTATAATACAAATATCTGTGTTTTCTGATGGTCTTAGGCTACCCCGATGGAAAAGTCATTCAACCTCCAGAGGTTGTCTCTCATTTGAGATTGGGAACTACTGAACTATATAAGTAAATTAAGAAAAATATGATCATTTTATTAGATTTAGAAAAAGCCATTGACAAAATCCACCGTACATTATGATCAATTCCTGAGAGATCAGAGATATATATGCCTCAACATAATAAAGGCAATTTACAACATGCAGCATCATCAATTAAATGCTCATCCACTAACATGCATAACTAAGAGATTCTCACAATCTCAATCCATACAGTCAACTTTTAGCACACTACAAGATTGTGCACTCTCTACAATAATACTCAATATAAAACTTTAAATCTTAGCGAGAGTAGCAAGACAACTGAAGGAGATCAAGGGATACAGATTAGAAGGGAAAGTCATATTTGTCAATTTTATAATAGTATATATAAGTGACCCTAAAAATTCAACTAGGAAACTCCTATAGCTGATAAACACTTGCAGCAAAGTAATAGGATACAAAATTAACAAACAAAAATCAGCAACTCTTCTATGTACACAGGACAAATGAACTAAGAAAGAAATCAGGGAAACAATACCTTCACAATAGCCTCAAATGATATGAAATACCTTGAGTAACTGTAAGAAGCAAGTGGAAGACATGTATGACAAAAACTTCAAGTCTTTGAAGAAAGAATTGAAGAAAATATTAGAAATAAAAAGATCTTCCATGCTCATAGATTGGTAGGTTTAATAATAAAAAAAAAAAAGCGCATCCTACCAAAAGCAATTTACAGCTTTAATGCAATTTCCATCAAAATTTTAACATAGTTTTTCATAGACATTGAAAAGATAATTTTTAGCATCATATGGGAATACAAAAAATCTAAGGATAACCAAATGCTCCTGAATTAATTAATTAGGAAGAAAGAAAAAAGAAAGAAAGAAAGAAGAATGAAAACTGTTGAAAGTATCAACATCCTGAATCAATTAAACTGTACATTCCCATTCTAATAAAAACAGCATGGTATTGGCACAAAAGCAGGCATATTAATCTATGGAATAGAATTAAAGTTGCAGAAATAATCCAAAGTTCTATAGAAAGCTGATTTTCAAAGTAAAGAAGCCAGAAATACACATCAGTAAAAGCACCTTCAACAAATGTTGCTGGTCAAATTGGAAGTAACCAACCAGTAACTCGTGCAACTTGAAACCCATTCTCAAAGAAGGAGCCCATGCCTAACACTGTCTGGATGGTCAGGAACCAGAGACAAGTAACCAGAAGCCCAAAGATATAAGATAATACCAAATATGACTTGAAGAAAAGGGAGTCAATGAAATTATTCATAATGACACCATGATATACTCATAGCTATGTGCTTAGCCCAATAGTCATCTGCAAAGCATCATCTGGCAAGTGATGTGAAAAGATGCAGACAATAGTTGGAGGTAGAAGAATCCTGAAGAAGAGGGTAAGGAAGAACCGTAGAAGCCAGAAGGGTAGAAAACACCAGGTGAATACTAGCCACAGAATTAATTAGGCAGGGCTTATAAGCGATCACACAAGACTAAAGCAACAATCATGGTTCCTATATGGGTCTGAGATATGTCCTCTGCATAGACCTTTTCGTTGTATAGTTTGGTGTTTTGTGGAAGTCCCAACAGTAGAGTGGGATGGAAGGTGACTCTGACTCTTTTTCTGTACCTGTGACCTTGTCCAGCCTAGATATGAGGGGTTGTATCAGTCTTATTGTAAGTTTTTAGGCCATATCCAGTGGATGTCCCTAGAAAGCATGCTCTGTTTTTGTTGTTGTTGTTTATTTATTTGTTTTGTTTTTTGTTGTTTTATGTTGTTTTGAAAACAGAGAATGAGTAGATCTAGGATCGAGAATAAGGGGAGAAACTGCAAAGAGTAATGGGAGGGGAAACTATGATCAAGATGTAATCTATGAGAGAAGAATAAAAGAAAAAGACAACTACTCAAGATATCCACTCCCATCCTAGTAAAAATAGCATGGTAATGGCACAGAAACAAACACATTGATCAATGTAATAGAACTGAAGGTGCAGAAAAACAAGTAAATACCTATAAACTGATTTTTTTAAAATAAAGAATCCAGAAATACACACCAGAAAAAATATAGTATCTGCAACAAATAGTAGTGATCAAACAGAATAGTTGAATGTCGCAGAATCTAAATAGATACTTACCACGCTAGCCAAAATTCAACTTTAAATAAATCAGCAACTTCAACATAAGGACAGATTCACTAAATATGGAAAGCAAGAAAGTGGAGAATAGTCTTGAACTCATTGGCACAGAAGAAGATTTTATGAATAAAACATCATTAGCACAGGAACTAGAAATAAGTAATAAATGGGACCTCATGAAACAAAAGTTGTATATAGCAATGGACTTCATCATTTAGGCAAAAATACGGCCTGCAAAAGGGGAAATAATTTTTATCAAATCCACATTCAAAAGAGAGATAATACTCAAAATAAATAAAGAATTAAAATAACTGGACATAAAGAAATAAAATAACCTAACTTAAATATGGAGTACAGATTTAAATAGAAAATTCTCAAAGAGGAGCTCAGAGCCTGAGGAAAAATTAAAGAAAGGTTCAGCATCTCTAATCATCAGAAAAAATGTACATCAAAACAACTTATACTAATCAGAATGGCTAAAACCAGTAAAACAAATGCTATCTTATGTTGAAAAGCTTATGGAGGAATTGTACACTAATCTACTGCTGGTAGAAGTACAAACTGGTACAGCCACTATGGAATCAGTGTAGGAGTTTCTCGGAAAGATGCAAATCAATTTACCTTGCAAAGACCAAGTTGCATCAGTCTTGGGCATATACCCAAAGATGTTTCATCTTGCTAAAAAGACATTGAATCAGCCATATTTATTATTTCTCTATTCATAAAAGCCAGAAATTGGAAGCAACTTAGATGTCCATCGGTGGATAAATAAAGAAAATATAATACATTAAACAGTAGAATATTATATTTTAATTAGGAAAAAGTACTTATTTTAATTAAGCTTGTCATTAACAACATCAAAATGTTGGCAGCCCAAATACATGGCTTGAACCTGAAAATGGACCCCCATACAGAGTTATTAAATTAACAGGCTGGCAAGACCAAGGACAGGTAAGATTCTGCACAGAGCCTTACCAACCTAAGACAGAAGTGCATTGCTTTGTATAATGCATATTTCATGATGTGTAAGAAAGGCATTCTTGGAGACAGGCTCAGTCTTGTTAATAAAAAAAAAGCAGAAGAGGCGGAGAGCTTTTGAGACTGCTTGTCAAGAATCTGGCATGGGCCAAGGACAAGGAAATGGGCCACTTGGCAGGAATATGACATTGGCCAAGGTCAATGAAGTAGGCTTCACACAGGAACCTGACATTAGGCTAGAACAAAGAAGTAATTTTAGGTAGAAATCTAAATCTTAGGCTAGAACAAGAAAATAGTCTTCAGACATGAAAATGACTTTGGGCTAGGGCAGGGAAATTGGCTCATATATTTTGTTCATCCTGATAAGCTGTTAGAAAACATTGATTACAAGAGTGTTCATGGAATTTTGTTTTATTGCTTCTTTGTTCTTTGACTATTTGTGTTTATTGTCTTCCTGTTTTCCTTGAAAATTTGGATCTATTGTATTGCTAGTCCTCAACCTAGAACTGACCTTAATACTTGCATGTAATTTAAAATGGTATAAAAGCAAAAAAGAGGAGGGGAG
>NW_023045454.1:0-31671 GCF_011762505.2 Arvicanthis niloticus | reverse complement strand
GTGGTAGGATGTCACTGTTTTGGACAGTAGTAAGGACATTCCTCTGAAGGACCGTAGAGAGGACCGTTCTGTGGTGAACAGTTGGCAGAATGTTCATATGATTGACAGTGGGGAGGACATTTATGTTGTGGATTGTGGTAAGGACGTCCATGTTGTGGACATTGGGAAGGACCTCCATGTGGTAGACAGTGGGAAGCATGTCACTCTCGTTGAAAGTGGGGAGAAACACCATGTGGTGGACAGTTGGAAGGACGTCTCTGTGGTGGACATAAGAGAGGACATCATTCTGTGAACTTTGGGAAGTACAATTCCTGTTGTGGACAGCAGGGTGAAACTTTCTGTGGTGGACCATGGAAAGGACATGCCTGTTGTGGACAGGGTGGAGGACATCCTTGTGGTGGACAGTGGAAAGGACAAACCTGTGGTGTACAGTAAAGAGGACTTCCCTGTGGTGGACAGGGAGAAGGAGGTCCCTGTGGTAGACATTGGAAGGACATATATGTTGTGGACTGTGGGAAGGATGTCCCTGTTGTGGACATTGGGAAACACCTCCTTGTGGTGAACAGTGGGAAGGATGTCCCTCTTGTGGACATAGGGGAGGAACTCCATGTGGTGGACAGTGGGAAGGATGTCCCTGTGGTGGAGAGGGAAGGTCGTCACTTAGGTGTACAGTTGAAAAGTGTACCTTTGTTTGACAGTGGGAAGGACGTCCCTGTGTTGGACTGTGGGTATTATGTTCCTGTGGTGGACACTAGGGAGGATGTCCCTGTGGTGGACTGTGGAAAGAACATCCTCATTGTGGACAGTGGGGAGGATATCCCTGTGGTGGACTGTGGAAAGGACATCACTTTGATAGACAGTAAAGAGGACCTCCCTGTTGTGGACAGTGGGAAGGAGGTCCCTGTGGTGGAGAGTGGGTAGGATGTCCCTGTTTAGGGCAGTTGATAGAATATGTTTGTTGTGGACAGTGGGAAGGACATCTCTGTTGTGGACAGTTGGGAGGATATTTCTGTGGTGGACAGTGGGAAGGACGTCCTTGTTGTTGACAGTGTGAAAGACGTCCCTGTGGTGGACAGTGGGAAGGATATCCCTATTGTGGACAGTGGGAAGGACGTCCCTGTGGTGAACAGTGGGAAGGATGTTCTTTTGGTGGACATCCCTGTGGTGAACATTGGTGAGAATGTTTCTGTGGTGCACAGGAGAACATCTCTTTGGTGGACCGTAGGAAGGATTTCCCTGTTGTGGAGAGTGCAGAGGAAATCTTTGGGGTGGACAGTGGTGAGGCTGTTCCTGGTGTGCACTGGAAAATGTCCCTGTGGTGCAGAGTTGTGAAGAAGTCCCTGTTGTGAATAGGAGATTTTTCCTGTGGTGCACAGTAGGGAGGATATCCGTGTCTTGAACAGTGGGAAAGGACACCCCAGTGTGGACATTGATGAGGACAAACCTGTGGTGGAGAGTGGGTAAACATCCCTGTGGTGGACAGTGGAGTTTATGTCTCTGTGCTAGATGAGGGAAGGATATAACTGTGGTGGACAATTTGGAGGATGTCACTGTGGTGGACAGTGGGAAAGACGTCCCTGTGGTAGACAGTAGTGAGGATGTCCATGTGATGGACAGTGGGGAGGATGTCTTTTTGTGGAGAGTGGGGAGGACATCCCTGTGGTGGACAGACAGAAGGACGTCCCTGTGGTGAACAGTGTGGAAGATGTCCCTGTGGTGGCCAGTGGTAAGGACATCCCTGTGCTGGACAGGGATGAGGATATCCCTGTGGTGGAAGTGGTGAGGAAATTTCTGTGGTGCACAATAAAATGTTATTTTTGTGTACCATGGGAAGGATGTCCCTGTTTTGGAGAGTGCAGAGGACATCTCTGGGGTGGACAGTGGTGAGGATGCCTATAGTGTGCACTGGAAGATGTCCCTGTGGTACACATTCCTGAGGATGTCTCTGTTGTGCACAGGAGAATGTCCCTGTGATGGACAGTGGGGAGGACATTTCTGTTTTGGACAACTGAGAGGACGTTACTGTGGTAAACAGTATGAAGGATGTCCCTGTGGTGGAAAGCAGGTAGGACCTCTCCGTGGTGGACAGTGGTAAAGATGTCACTGTGATAGACAGTGATGAGGATGTATCTGTGGTAGACAGTGGAAAGGACATCCATGTTTTGGACAGTGGTGAGGACCTCCCTGTCATGGCTATTGGAAAGGACATCCCTCTGGTGAACAGTGGAAAGGATGTTTCTGTGGTGGACATTGGAGAGGACCTCCTCATGGTGGAAAGTGGAAACAACGTCACAGTGGTGGACAGTGGTGAGGACGTTTCTGTGGTGGACAGTGGTGAGGGAGTTTCTCTGGTGCAAAGGAAAACATCCCTTTGGTGGAGAGTGGAAAGTACATCTCTGTGGTGGACAGTAGAGATAAACACACTGTGGTGGACTGTGGGAAGAACATTTATGTTGTGGACAGTGGGAAGGAAGTCCCTGTTGTAGATATTGGGAAGAACCTCCTTGTGGTGAACAGTGGGAAGGATATCACTCTGGTGGACAGTGGGGAGGACATCTCTTTGGTGTACAGAAGGAAGGACATCCCTGTGGTGGACACTGAAGAGGACTTTTCTGTGTTGAATATTTGGGATGACATCCCTGCTGTGAATAGTGGGAAAGATGTTTCTTTGGTGGATAGTGGGGAGGATGTCCCTGTCATGGACATGGGGTGGAGAGTGTTGTTGACATCCCTGGTGTGCAAAGGAGAATGTCCCTGTGGTGCACAGTGGTGAGGATATCTTTGTTGTGCACAGGAAAATGTCCCAGTTGTGAAAAGTGGGTTGGACAGTGGAAAGGACATCATTTTGATGGACAGTAGAGACAACCTCCCTGTAGTGGACAATTTGGAATATGTCCCTGTTCAGGACAGTGGGAAGGATATCACTTTGGTCTACGGTGGGAAGGACATCCCTGTTGTTGACAGTGGGGAAGACATTTCTATGGTGGATTGTGGGAATGCATCCCTGTTGTGGACAGTGGGGAGGATGTCACTGGTTTGTACAGTGGTAAGGACATCCCTGTGGTGGACAGTAGAGAGGACCTTTCTGTGGGGAAAAGTGGGAAGAAGGTCCATGTGTTAGACAGTGGGAAGGACATTTATGTTGTGGATCATGGGAAGGATGTCTATGTTGTGGATTTTGGGAAGGACCTCTTGTGGTGGACAGTGGGAAACAGATCCCTCTTGTGGACAGTGGAAAAAATCACCATGAGGTGAACAGTGGGAAGGACGTCTCTGTGGTTGACATAAGAAAGGACATCATTTAGTGGACATTGGGCAGTACATTCTTGTTGTGGACAGCAGGGTGTACATTTCTGTGTTGGACGGTGGGAAGGACATGACTGTTGTGGACAGTGCAGAGGACATCCTTTTGGTGGATAGTGGAAAGGACATTCCTGTGGTGGACAGTAGAAAGGACTTCCCTGTGGTGGACAGTGGGAAGGAGGTCCTTGTAGTGGACCATGGAAAGGACATGCCTGTTGTGGACAGGGTTGAGGACATCCTTGTGGTCAACAGTGGAAAGGATATACATGTGGTGGACAGTAGTGAGGACTTCCCTGTGGTGGACAGTGAGAAGGAGGTCCCTGTGGTGGACATTGGAAGGACATATATGTTGTGGAATGTGGAAAGGATGTCTTTGTTGTGGACATTGGGAAAGACCTCCTAGTGCTGAACAGTGGGAAGGATGTCCCTCTGGTGGACATTGGGGAGGAACTCCCTGTGGTGGAGAAAGGTGAGGTCATCACTTATGTAGAAAGTGGTAAGAACATCCCTGTGCTGGATAATAGAGAGGACCTCTCTGTAATGAACAGTGGGAAGAAGGTCCCTGTGGTGGAGAGTGGGAAGGACATTTATGTTGTGGATTGTGGGAAAGATGTACATGTTCTGGACATTGGGATGGACCGCCGTGTGTTCTACAGTGGCAAGCATGTCCCTCTGGTGGACAGTGGGGAGGACCACCATGTGGTGGCCAGTGGGAAAGACGTCCCTGTGGTGGACAAAGGAAAGAACATCATTGAGGTGGACATTAGGAAGTCCATTCTTGTTGTGGACAGCAGGGGGAACTTTTCTGTTGTGGACAGTGGGAAGGACATGACTGTTGTGGACAGTGTGGTGGACATCCCTGTGATGGACAGTAGAAAAAACAGCCCTGTGGTGGACAGTAGGGAGGAATTTCCTGTGGTGGACAATTGGAAGGAGTTCCCTGTGGTGGAGTGTGAAAAGGATATGCCTGTTGTGGACAGTGTGGAGGACATCCCTGTTGTGAACAGAGGAAAGGACATCTCTGTGGTGGAGAGTAGAGAGAATTTCCCAGTGGTGGACAGTGGGAAGTAGGTACTTGTGGTGGACATTGGAAGGACATATATGGTGTGGATTGTGGGAATGACGTCGCTGTTGTGGACATTGGGAAACACATTTTGGTGGACAGTGGGAAGGATGACCCTCTTGTGGACAGTTGGGAGGACTTCACTGTGGTCGAAAGTGGGAAGGACATCCCTGTTATGGTCTGAGGGGAGGATATCACATAGTTAAACCGAGGGTAGGTCCCCCCTCTGGTGGAGAGCAGGGAGGACCTTTCTGTTTTGAATTGTGGGAAGGACATCCCTGTTGTAGACAGTGGGGAGGCCATCCCTAGGGTGGACAGTGGGGAGGATTTCACTGTGATGGATAGTGAGCAGTATTTCACTGTGGTGGACATTTTGGAGAATGTTACTGTGGTGCACTGGAGATCGTCCTTGTGGTGCATAGTCAGAAGAATGTCCATGTGGTGGAGAGTGCAGAGGACATCTCTGTGGTGGACAGTGATTATGAGATCCCTGTTGTGCCCAGTGGGGAGGATGACCCTGTTGTTTATAGTGGGAAGGACTTCACTGTGTTTGATAGTTGGGACGACATCACAGTTTTGGACAGTTGGGAGGATGTCACTGTTGTGGAGGGTTGAGAGAATTTCACTGTGGTGAACAGTGCAGATGACGGCCTTGAAAACAGTAAGAACAACGATCCTGTGGTGCACAAGAGAATGTCTCTTTGGTGGACAGTGAAAAGGATGTCCCTCTAGTGGGGAGTGCAGAGGACATCTCTGGGGTGTACAGTGGTAAGAACACCCCTGTTGTGCACAGGAGGATGTCCCTGAGGTGTACAGTGGGGAGGACATCACTGTGGTGGACAGGCAGAAAGATGTTGCTTTTGTGGACAGTGGGGAGTACCTCCCTGTAGTGGACAATGTGTAAGATGTCCCTGTGGTTTACTGTGTGGAGGATATTCATGTTGTGGACAGTGGTGAGGACGTCCCTGTAGTGGACATAGGTGAGGACAACCATGATGTGGACAGGGGTAATGATGTGTTTTTTGGTACACAGAAAGATGTCCCTGTGGTGGACAGTGGGAAGGACATCTCTTTGGTGAACAGTGGAAAGGATGTCCCTGTGGTGGACAGTGGGTAGGACCTCCCTGTGGTGGACAGTGGAGAGGACGTTTCTGTGGTGGAGAGTATGATGTACATGTTTGTTGTGTACAGTGCGGAGGACATCAATGTGGTAAGAACATCCATGTTGTGCACAGGAGGATGTCCCTGAAGTGTACAGTGGGGAGGACATCACTGTGGCGGACAGGCAGAAGAATCTTTCTGTTTTGGAAAGTGGGGAGGACCTCCCTGTGGTGGAAAATGTGTAGGATGTCCCTGTGGTTTACAGTGTGGAGGATATTCATGTTGTGGATGGTGGAGAGGACGTCCCTGTAGTGGACATTGGTGAGGACCACCATGTTGTAAACAGTGGTAAGGATGTCCTTATGGTACATAGGAGGATGTCCCTGTGGTGGACAGTGGTAAGGACATCTCTTTGTTGAAGAGTGGAAAGGATATCCCTGTGGTGGACAGTGGAGAGAATGTTTCTGCGGTGAACAGTGGGATGGATGTCTCTGTGGCAGAATGTGGGGAGAACATCCCTTTTGTGGACAGTGGGAGAACGTTTCTGTGGTGGAAAGTGCAAATAATGTCCCTGTGCTGGACAGCAGGGAGGACATCTCCGTTTTCTACATTGGGAAGGACATCTCTGTTGTGGACAGTGGAAAGAATATTCCTGTGGTGCACAGATGTGAGGACGTCTCTGTTGTGCATAGGAGGATGTCCCTGAGGTGCAAAGTGAGGAGGCTGTTTCTTTGGTGGACAGTGGGAAAGACGTTTATGTGGTGGACTGTGGGGAGGTCCACTCTGTAGTGAACATTGGGGAGGAGGTCCCTGTGGTGGACAGTGGAAAGAATGTCCCTGTGGTGCACATTGGTCAGGATGTTCCTGTTGTGCACAGGAGGCTGTCCTTGTGGTAAAAAGTTGGAAGGACATCACTGTGCTGGACATTGGTGAAGATGATGCTGTGGTGGACAGTTTTATGGATGTCCTTGTGGTACACAGTAGGACATACCTGTGGTGGACAGTGGGGAGGACTTCTCTTTTAGAACCGTTGGGAAGAAATTCCTGTGGTGGACAGTGGGGTGGACCACTCTTTGGTGGACAGTGTGTAGAACGTTCCTGTAGTGGACAGTGGGGAGAACATCCCTGTGCTAAACTGTGGGAATAATGTCTTTTTGTGTACAGTGGAAGGATGTCCTTGTTGTGGACAAGGGGAGTATGTCCCAATGGTGGACAGTGGGGAGGACCTCCCTGTAGTGGACATGGGTAGGATGTCTCTGTGGTGTTCAGTTGGGGGATATCCCTGTTTAAAGAGGGGAGGACAACCTTGTGGTGGACATTCTGGAGGACATCTCTGTGGTAGACAGTGGGAAGAATGTCCCTGTTGTGGACAGCGGAAAGGACCTCTCTGTGGTTTACAATTTGAAGGACGTCCCTCTGGTGGACAGTGGAGAGGATGTACCTGTGGTGGACAGTGGAAAGGACGTTCTATGGTTGACTGTGGGAAGACTGTGGAGAGCAGGAAGGACCTCTCTGTGGTGGACTATGGGAAGGACATCCCTGTTGTGGACAGTAATAGTATGTACCTTTGTGCATGTTGGGGAAGAGGTCCCTCTGGTGAACAGTTGGAAGGAAATCGCTGTGGTGGACAGTAGTGAGGTCGACCCTTTGGTGGACAGTGGTAAGGATGCCCCTGTGGGTGAACAGCAGGGACGACCTCACTTTGGTGGACAGTGTGAATGACATTCTTGTGGTGGATAATGCAAAGTATGTCCCTGTGGTGCATAATGATGCGGACTTCCCTGTTGTGCACAAGAGGATGTTCTTGGGGTGGACAGTGGGGAGGACCACAATCTGGTGAAGTGTGGGGTAGGATGTCCCTGTGGTGAAAATTGGGAAGGAAGTCCATGTGGTGGACAGTGGGGAAGATGTCTGTGTTGTGGACAAAGGAAAAATGTCCCTTTGTTGGACTGTGGGAAGAACGTCCCTGTGGTGGATAGCAGAGAACACCTCTCTGTGGTGGACAGTGGTAAAGATTTCCCTGTGATGGACAGTGATGAGGATGTTTCTGTGGTGGACAGTGGAAAGGACATCCCTGTTGTGGATAGTGGTGACTCCCTCCCTGTCATGGATATTGGGAAGGACGTCCCTGTTGTGAACCATGGAAAGGATGCTTCTGTGGTGGACAGTGGAGAGGACCTCCTCATGGTGGAAAGTGGAAAGGACGTCACAGTGGTAGACAGTGGTGAGGACGTTTCTGTGGTGGACAGTGATGAGGAAGTTTCTCTGGTGCAAAAAAAAACGTCCCTTTAGTGGACAGTGGAAAGTAAATCTCGGTGGTGGACAGTAGAGAGAAAAACACTGTGGTGAACAGTGGGAAGAACATTTATGTTGTGGACAGTGGGAAGGAAGTCCCTGTAGTTGATATTGGGAAGAACCTCCTTCTGGTGAACAGTGGGAAGGTTATCCCTCTGGTGGACAGTGGGGAGGACATCCCTGTGGTGGACAGGTGGAAGGACATCACTGTGGTGGACAGTGAAGAGGACTTTTCTGTGTTGGTCATTTGGGATGACATCTCTGTGGTGAATAGTGGGAAAGACGTTACTTTGGTGGACTGTGGGGAGGATGTCCCTGTTGTGGAGAGTGCAGAGGATATCTCTGGGGTGGAGAGCGTTGCTGACATCCCTGGTGTTCAAAGGAGGATGTCCCTGTGGTGCACAGTGGGAAGGATGTTCCTGTTTTGAACAATGGGAAAGAACACCCCTGTGGTGGACATTGGTGAGGATGCCCCTGTTGTGGACAGCAGGGAAACATCTCTGTAATTGACAGTGCGGTGGATGTTTTTGTGGTTGATGGGGGAAAGATGTCCCTGTGTTGAAGAGTGCTGAGGAAAACTCTGTGTTGGACATTGGTGAGAACATCCCTGGGGTGGACATTGGGCAGGATGTCCCTGTGGCTGACAGAGTGTAGGATGTTCCCGTGGCGAACAGTGTGGAGGTGGTTTCTGTGGTGGACAGTGGGGATGATGGCCTTGTGGACAGTGTGGAGGACGTTCCTGTGGTGCATAAGAGAACATCTCTTTGTTGGACAGTGGGAAAGATTTTCCTGGAGTGGAGAGTGAGGAGGACATCTCTGTGAAGGACAGTGGTAAGAACATTTCTGTTATGCACAGAAGAATGTCCCTGTGGTGCACAGTGGAAAGGATGTTCCTGTGGTGAACAGTTGGAAGGATTTCCCTGTGGTGGACATTGGTGAGGATGACCCTGTGGTAAATAGTGGTAAAAATGTTCCTGTGGTGGACAGCAGGGAGAAACTTTCTGTGGTGGACAGTGGGTAGGATGTCCCTGTGATGGAAAGAGGGGAGGTAGGCAATGAAGTGTTTGGTGAGAAAGACATCCCTGTGGTAAAGAGTGGTGAGTACTTCACTGTAGTGCACACTGAGGAGGAAATTTCTGTAGATCACACTGTGGAGGACATCCATGTGTTGGACTATAGAAAGGACCTCCCTGTGGTCGAAAGTGGGGAGGACCTCCCTGTGGTGGACAGTGGGGTGGATGTCCATGTAGTCAACATTTGGAAGGATGTCCCTGTGGTGGACAGAGGGAAGGAAGTCCCTTTGGTGGACAACAGGGAGGACTTCTCTATGGTGGACTGTATGAAGGACATCCTTGTTATGGTCAGTGGGGAGGATGTCCCTGTGGTGGAGAGTGGGGAGGATGTCTCTGTGGTGGACAGTTGGAAGATGTCCCTGTGGTCGACAGTGGGAAGAACATCCCTTGATAGACAGAGGGAAGGACATCCCTGTGGTAGACAGTGGTGAGGACGTCCATGTGATGGACAGTGGGGAGGATGTCCATTTGGTGGACTGTGGGAATGACATCCCTTTGGTGTACAGTGGGTATGACGTCCCTGTGGAGGACAATGGGTAGGACTTATCTATGGTGGACAGTGGGAAGGATGTTGCTGTGATGGACAGTGGGAAGGACATCCCTGTAGTGGACAATGAAAAGTATGTCCCTGTGGTGCACAGTGGTGAGGGCATCCCTGTTGTGCAGAGGAGGATGTCCTTGTGGTGGACAGTGGGAAGGACCACACGCTGGTGGACAGTGGGAAGGACATTCATGTGGTGGACATTGGGGAAGATGTCTGTGTTGTGGACAGTGGGAAGGATGTCCCTTTTGTGGTCAGTGGGATGGACGTCCCTGTGGTGGACTGTGGAGGAGGAACACCTTGGGGTGGAGAGGTGGAAGGATGTTTCTGTGGTGGACAGTGGGTAGGACCTTTCTGTTGTGGACAGTTGGATGGACGTCCTTGTGGAGGACAGTGGGTAGTATGTCCCTGTTGTGTACAGTGGCATGGATGTTTCTGTAGTAAACAGTTGAGAACATATTTGTGTGGTGGACAGTTAGGAAGACGTCCCTGTGTTAAACAGTGGGGAAAAAGTCCTTTTTGTGGGCAGCAAAAGGATGTCCATATGGAGGACAATGGGAAGAATATCCCTGTTGTAGATAGTGGGGAGATTCTACCTGCTGTGGACAGTAAGTAGGATGTCCCTGTGGTGGACAGTGGAAAGAACCTTTCTGTTTTGGACAACTGAGAGGATGTTACTGTGGTGGACAGGGTGAAGAATGTCACAGTAGTAGACAGCAGGGAGGACCTCTCTGTGGTGGACAGTGGTAAAGGTTTCCCCTGATAGACAATTATGAAGATGTTTCTGTGGAATGGACATCCTTTTTGTGGACAGTGGTGAGGAAGGATGGCTATTGGGAAGGATGTCTCTATGGTGCACAGTAATGAGGATATCCCTGTTGTGCAAAGGAAAATGTCCCTGTTGTGCAAAGTGGTTAAAATGTCTCAGTGGTAAACAGTGAAAAGGATGTCACTGTGGTGGACAATTTGGATGTCCATGTGGTGGACAGTGGGAAGGACATCCCTTTGGTGGATGACATGGAGGACTTAACTATGGTGGACTGTATTATGGACGTCCTTGTGGTGGTCAGTGGGGAGGATGTCCCTGTGGTGGACAATGGAGAGGATGTCTCTGTGGTGGACAGTTGAAAGATGTACCTATGGTGGACAGTGGGAGGAACATCCCTTTGGTGGACAGTTGGAAGGACATCCCTGTGGTAAATAGTGGGTAGAATGTCCCTGGGGAGGGCTGTGGGTAGAACATCTCTGTGGTGGACAGTGGGAAGGACATCCCTATTTTGGACAGTGGGAAGAATATTTCTGTGGTGGATAGTTGAAATGACGTCCCAGTGGTGGACAGGGGAGAGGACCTACCTGTGGTGGAGATTGGGGAGGACCTCACTGTGGTAGAAAGTGGGTAGGATGTCCCTGATGTGGACAGTGGGTAGAATGTTCCTGTGGTGGACACTGGGGAGGACATCCCTGTGCTGGACAGTTGAAAGAATATCCCTGTTGTAGACAGTGGGGAGGACGTCCCTGTGGTGAACAGTGGAAAGGACATCACTTTGTTGGACAGTATAGAGAACCTACTTGTGGTGGAGATGTGTTGGATGTCTCTGTGGTGAACAGTGGGTAGGATATCCCTGTTTGGTAAGTGGGGAGGACATCCTTGTGCTGGACAGTGAGGAGGACATCTCTGTGGTGGACAGTGGGAAGAATGTCTCAATGGTAGAGAGCAGAAAGGACCTCTCTGCGTTGTTCAATGGGAAGGACGTCCCTCTGGTGGACAGTGGAAAGTACGTTCTATGATGGACAGTGGGAAGACTGTCACTGTGTTAGAGAGCAGGGAGGACCTCTCTGTGGTGGACTGTGGGAAGGACATTCCTCTTGTGGAAAGTAAAAGGATGTCCCTTTTGTGCACATTGGGGAAGACGTCCCTCTGGTGAACAGTGGGAAGGACATTGCTGTGGTGGACAGTGGTGAGGAAGAAACTGTGGTGGACAGTGGTAAGGAAGCCCCTGTGGTGGACAGCAGGGAGGACCTCACTTTGGTGGACAATGGGAAGCACTTCCCTTTGGAGGACAATGCAAAGTATGTTTCTGTGGTGCACAGTGGTGAGGGCATCACTGTTGTGCACAGGAGGATGACCTTGTCATGGACAGTGGGGAGGACCACACTCTGGTGGACTGTGGGGTAGGACGCCCCTGTAGTGGGCAGTGGGAAAGACGTTCATGTGGTGGACAGTGGGGAAGATGTTCGTGTTGTGGACAGTGGGAAGGATGTCCCTTTGGTGCACATTGAGGAAGACGTCCCTCTGGTGAACAGTGGGAAGACATCCCTGTGGTGGACAGTGGTGAGGATGAAACTGTGGTGGACACTGGGGAGGACGTTTCTGTTTTGGACAACTAAAAGGTTGTTACTGTGGTGGACAGTGTGAAGGACGTCACAGTGGTAGACAGCAGGGAGGACATCTCTGTGGTGGACAGAGGTAAAGGTGTCCCTGTGATAGACAGTGATGAGGATGTTTCTGTGGTGGAAAGTGGAATAGACGTCCCTGTTGTAGACAGTGGTGAGGACTTGTAGTCCCTATTGGGAAGGATGTCCCTGTGGTGCACAGTAGTGAGGATATCCCTGTTGTGCACACGAAAATGTCCCTGTTGTGCAAAGTGGTAGATAGTGGGTAGGATGTCCCTGTTGAGGGCAGTGGGTAGAACATCTCTGTGGTGGACAGTGGGAAGGATATCCCTATTTTGGACAGTGGGGAGAAAATTTCTGTGGTGGATAGTTGAAATGACGTCCCAGTGGTGGACAGTGGAGAGGACCTACCTGTGGTGGAGATTGGGGAGGATCTCACTGTGGTAGAAAGTTGGTAGGATGCCCCTGCTGTGGACAGTGGGTAGACTGTTCCTGTGGTGGACACTGGGTAGGACATCCCTGTGGTGACAGTGGAAAGAACATCCCTGTTGTGGACAGTAGGGAGGATGTCCCTGTGGTGGACAGTGGAAAGGACATTTATGTTGTGGACTGTGGGAAGAAGATCTCTGTTGTAGACATTGGGAAAGACTTTTTGTGGTGAACTATGGGGAAAATGTCTCTCTTGGGGAAAGAGGGGAGGACATCACTTAGGTGGAGAATGGGAGAGACATCCTTGTGGTGGACAGTGGGGAGGACCTTTCTGTGGTGGACAGTTGTAAGGACATCCCTCTTGTGGACAGTGGGGAGGATGTCACTGGTTTGGACAGTGGTAAGGACATCCCTGTTGTGGATAGTAGAGAAGACCTTTTTGTGGTGAACAGTGGGAAAAAGGTCCATGTTTTGGACATAGGGGAGGACATTTATCTTGTGGAAATTGGGAAGGACCTCTATGTCTTCTACTGTGGCAAGCATGTCCCTTTGGTGGACAGTGGGGAGGACCACCATGTGGTGGAAAATAGGAAGGACGTCCCTGTGGTGGGCAGAGGAAAGGACATCATTGAGGTGGACCTTAGAAAGTACGTTCCTGTTGTGGACAGCAGGGTGTACATTTCTGTGGTTGACAGTGGGAAAGACATGCCTGCTATGGACAGTGCAGAGGACGTTTCTTTGGTGGACAGTGGAAAGGACATCCCTGTGGTGGACAGTAGAGAGGACTTCCCTGTGGTGGACAGTGGGAAGGAGGTCCCTGTGGTGGACATTGGAAGGACATATATGTTGTGGACTGTGGGAAGGATGTCACTAAAGTGGACATTGGGAAAGACCTTTTGGTGGAAAGTGGGAAGGATGACCCTCTTGTGGACAGTGGGGAGGACATCGCTGTAATGAACTGAGGGGAGGATATTACTGCGGTGGACAGAGGGAAGGACATCCGTTTAGTGGACAGCAGAAAGGACCTTTCTGTTTTGAATTGTGGAAAGGACATCCCTGTTGTAGACAGTGGGGAGGACATGCCTGTGGTGGACAATGGGGAGTATTTCACTGTGGTGGACAGTGGAAAGGATGTTACTGTGGTGCACTGGGTAACATCCTTGTGGTGCATAGTCAGAAGTATGTAGATATGGTGGAGACTGCAGAGGACATCTCTGTGATGGACAGTGGTTAGAACATCCCTGTTGTGCCCAGTGGAGAGGATATCCCTGTTTTTTACAGTGGGAAGGACTTCACTGTGTTTGATAGTTGGAAGGACATCCTTGTTGTAGACAGTTGGGAGGATGTTACTGTGGTGGAGTGTTGAGAGGATTTCACTGTGGTGGACAGTGCAGATGACGCCCTTGTACACAGTAAGCACAATGTTCCTGTGGTGCACAAGAGAATGTCTCTTTGGTGGATTGTGAGAAGGATGTCCTTGTAGTGGAGAGTGCAGCGGATATCTCTGGGGTGGACAGTGGTAAGAACATCCCTGTTGTGCACAGGAAGATGTCCTTGAGTTGGACAGTGGGAGGACATCACTGTGGTGGACAGGCAGAAGGATGTTCCTATTTTGGACAGTGGGGAGGACCTTCCTGTGGTGGTCAATGTGTAGGATGTCCCTGTGCTTTACAAATTGGAGGATGTTTGTGTGGTGGATGGCAGTGAGGAGTTTCCTGTAGTTAATATTGTTGAGGACAACTATTTTGTGGACAGTGGTAAAAATTTTTTGTAGTACACAGGAGAATGTCCCTGTGGTGGAGAGTGAGAAGGACATCTGTTTGGTGGAACATGGAAAGGACTTCCCTGTGGTTGACAGTTGGGAGCACCTCCTTGTGGTGGACAGTGGGGAGGACATTTCTGTTGTGGACTGTGGAATAGACGTCTCTGTGGAGGAATGTGGGGAAGACATGGCTTTTGTGGATAGTGGGGAGGACGTTTCTGTGGTGGAAAGTGGGAAGAATGTCCTTGTCGTGGACAGCATGGAGGACATCTCTGTGGTCTACATTGTGTTGGACAGTGGGGAGGACATCTCTGTGGTGGACAGTGGGAAGAATGTCCCTGTGGTGGATAGCGGAAAGGACATTTTTGTGGTGTACACTGGGAAGGAAGTCCCTGTTGTGGATATTGGGAAGGACCTCCTTGTGGTGAACAGTGGGAAGGATATCCCTCTGGTGAACAGTGGGGAGGACATCCCTATGGTGGACAGGGGGAAGGACATCCCTGTGGTGGACAGTGAAGAGGACTTTTTTGTGTTGGACATTTGGGATGACATCCCTGTGGCGAATAGTGGGAAAGACGTTTCTTTGGTGGATAGTGGGGAGGATGTCCCTATCGTGGGGAGTGCAGAGGACGTCTCTTGGGTGGACAGTGTTGCTGAAATTCTTGGTGTGCAAATGAGGATGCCCCTGTGGTGTAGAGTGGTGAAGATATCCCTGTTGTGCACAGGAAAATGTCCCTGTAGTGCAAAGTGGGTAGGATGTCCCAGTGGTGAACACTGAAAAGGATGTCACTGTGGTGGACAATTTGGAGGATGGCCCTGTGGTGGACAGTGGGAAGGACGTCACTTTGGTGGACAACAGGGAGGACTTCTCTATGGTGGACTGTATGAAGGACGTCCTTGTGGTGGACATTGGGGAGGATGTCTTTGTGGTGGACCATTGAAAGATGTACCTTTGGTGAACAGTGTGAAGTATGTCCCTGTGGTAGACAGTGGGTAGTATGACTTTGTGGAGGGCAGTGGGTAGAACATCTTCGTGGTGGACACTGGGAAGGACATCACTGTTGTGATAGTATGGAGGATATTTGTGTGGTGGATAGTGGGAAAGATGTTCTTGTTGTGGACTGTGGGAAGAACGTCCCTGTGGTGGACAGTGGGAAGGATGTCCCTGTGGTGGACAGTGGGGTGGACATCCCTGTGGTGAACAGTGGTGAGAACGTTTCTCTGGTGCACAGGAGAACATATCTTTGTTGGACCATAGGAAGGATTTCCCTGTTGTGGAGCGTGCAGTGTATATCTCTGGAGTGGGCAGTGGTGAGGACATCCCTGGTTTGCACTGGAAAATGTCCCTGTAGTGCACAGTCATGAGGAAATCCCTGTTGTGAACAGGAGATGGTTCCTGTGGTGCACAGTAGGGAGGATGTCCCTGTCTTGAACAGTGGGAATGAACACCCCAGTGGTGAACACTGATGAGGACAACCCTGTGGTGGAGAGTGGGGAAACATCCCTGTGGTGGACAGTGGGGTTTATGTCTCTGTGGTAGACGAGGGAAGGATGTCACTGTGGTAGACAATTAGGAGAATGTCCCTGTGTTGGACAGAGGGAATGACATCCCTGTGGTAGACAGTGGTGAGGACGTCCATGTGATGTACAGTGGGGAGGATGACCATGTGCTGGACAGTTGGAAGAATGTCCCTGTGGTGGACTGTGGGGAGGACATCCCTTTGGTGGAGAGTAGGTACAACTTCCCTGTGGTGGACATTAAGTTGGACCTCTCTAAGGTGGACAGTGGAAATGATGTCCCTGTGGTGGACAATGGGAAGGATGACCCTGTTGTGGAAAGTGGGAAAGATGTCACTGTAATGGACAATGGGGAGGACATCCCTGGGGTGAACATTGGTGAGGACCTTTCTGTGGTGCACTAGAGAACGTCCCTTTGGTGGACCGTGGGAAGAATGTTTCTGTTTTGGAAAGTGCAGAAGACATTTCTGGGGTGGACAGTGGTGAAGACGTTCCTGTTGTGCACTGGAAGATGTTCCTGTGGTGCACAGTCATGAGGATGACCCTGTTGTGCACAGCAGGATGTTACTGTGGTGCACAGTAGGGAGGATGTCTATGTTTTGAACAGTGGGAAAGAACATCCCAATGGTGGACATTGGTGAGGACAACCCTGTGGTGGACAGTGGGGAAACATCTCTGTGGTGGACAGTGGGGTTTACGTCTCTGTGGTAGACAGGGGAAGGATGTCACTTTGGTGGACAATTTGGAGGATGTCCCTGTGGTGAACAATTGGAAGGTCATCCCTTTGATGGACAGTGGGAAGGACGTCCCTGTGATAGAGAGTGGATGTCCATGTGATGGACAGTGGGGAGGATGTCCATGTGGTGGACAGTTGGAAGAACATCCCTGTGGTGGACATTGGGAAGGACATCTTTTGGTGGACAATGGAAAGTACATCACTGTGGTGGACAGTGGAAATGACTTTTCTTCGGTGGACAGTGGAATGTACGTCCCTGTGGTGAACCATGGGAAGGACATCCTTGTTGTGGACATTGGGGAGAATGTCCCTGTGCTGGACAGTGGGGAGGCCATCCCTGTAGTAAACAGCGATGAGGACGTTTCTGTGGTGCGTGGGAGAATGTCATTTAGTTGGACAGTGGGAAGAATGTCCCTGTTTTGGAAAGTGCAGAAGACATCTCTGGTGTGGACAGTGGTGAAGACGTCCCTGTTGTGCACTGGAAGATGTCCCTGTGGTGCACAGTCATGAGGATGATCCTGTTGTGCACAGGAGGATGTCCCTGTGGTGCACAGTGGGGAGGTTGTTCCTGTTTTGAACAATAGGAAAGAACACCCCTATAGTAAACATTGGTGAGAACGCACCTGTTGTGGACAGTGGGTCAACATCTCTGTGGTGGACAGTGGGGTGGACATCTTTTTGGTTGATGGGGGAAAGATGTCCCTGTAGTGAAGAGTGCTGAGGACCACTCTGTGTTGGAAATTGGTGAGAACATCCCTGTGGTGGACATTGGGCAGGATGTCCCTGTGGCAGACACAGTGCAGGATGTTCCCGTGGTGGACAATGGGAAAGTGGTTTCTGTGGTGGACTGTGGGAAGGGATGTCCTTGTTGTAGACAGTGAGGAGGATGTCCCTGTAGTGGACAGTGGAAAGGACATCACTCTGGTGGACAGTAGATAGGACCTCCCAGTCATAGACAGTGGGAAGGATGTCACTTTTGTGGAGAGTGTGAAGCACGTTTATGTTGTGGACAGTAAAAAGGACGTCCCTTTTGTGGACATTTGGAAGGACCTCCTGTGGTGAACCGTGGGAAGGATATCCCTCTGGTGGACAGTTGGAAGGACATCCCTGTGGTGGACAGTGGGAAGAACATCTCTGTGTTGGACAGTGAATAGGAACTCTCTATGTTGGACAGTTGGGATGACATCCCTGTGGTGGACAGTGGGAAGGATGTCTTTTTGTGGAGAGTGAAGAGGACATCCATGTGGTGGACAGGCAAAAGGACGACCCTGTGGTGAACAGTGTGAAGGATGTCCCTGTGGTCAAGAGTGGTAAGGACATCCCTGTGCTGGACAGTGATGAGGACATCCCTGTGGTGGACAGTCGTGAGGACGTTTCTGTGGTGCACAGGAAAACGTTATTTTGGTGGACTGTGGGAAAGATGTCCCTGTTTTGGAAAGTGCAGAGGACATCTCTGGGGTGGACAGTGGTGTGGACATCTATGGTGTGCACCAGAAGATGTCACTGTGGTGCACATTCATGAGTATGTCTCTCTTGTTCACAGGAGGATGTCCCTCCTATTGTGCACAGTGGGGAGGATGTCCCTGTGTTTTACAGTGGGAAGGACATCCCTGTGTTTGACAGTTGGGAGGAAATCCCTGTGGTTGCCTTTGGGAAGGATGTCTCTTCAGTGAACATTGGTGAGAGAATTTCACTGTGGGGGACTGTGGGGATGATGGCCTTGTGGACAGAGGGGAGGACGTTTCTGTGGTGCACAAGTAAGCATCTCTTTGGTGGACAGTAGGAAGGATTTCCCTGGAGTGGAGAGTGCAGAGGACATCTCCGCGATAGACAGTGGTAAGAACATTTCTGTTATGCACAGAAGAATATCCCTGTGATACACAGTGGAAAGGATGTTCCTGTGGTGGACATTGGTGAGGATGACGCTGTGGTAAATAGTGGTAAAGATGTCCCTGTGGTGGACAGCAGGGAGAACCTTTCTGTGGTGGTCAGTGGGTATGATGTCCCTGTGATGGAAAGATGGGAGGTAGTCACTGAGGTGGTCAGTGGGAAGGACATCCATGTGGTATAGAGTAGTGAGTACTTCACTGTAGTGCACACTGAGGAGGACATCCCTATGGATTACACTGTGGAGGAGATCCGTGTGGTGGACTATGAGGAGGACCTCTTCATAGTGGGTGGTCGGGAGGACCTCCCTGTGTTTGAGAGTGGGGTGGATGTCCATGTAGTCGACAGTTGGAAGGATGTCCCTGTGGTGGAGTGTGGGAAGGACATTTCTTTTGTTTACAGTGGGAAGGACACCCATGTTGTGGACAGTGGGGAGGACCTCCCTGTGGTGGACAGTAGGAAGGATGTCCCTGTGTTGGACATTGATGAGGACACCCCTGTGTTGGACCATGCAGAACACATCCCTGTGTTGGACAGTGGTGTGGACATCCCTTTGGTTTACACTGGGGAGTATGTTCCTGTGGTAGACAGATGGAAGGACATCTTTCTTGTGGACAGTGGGAAAGACATCACTGTGTTGGATAGATGGAAGAATGTCTCTGTTGTGGACAGTGGGAGGATTTCCCTTTGGTGGACAGTGGGGAGTACGTCCCTGTGGTGGACAGTGGTGAGGACGTTTCTCTGGTGCAAAAAAGAACGTCCCTTTGGTGGACACTGGGAATGATGTCCCTGTCGTGGAGAGTGCGAAGAACATCTCTGGGGTAGACAGTGGTGAGGACATCCATGGTATGCACAGTAGGATGTTCCTGTGGTGCATAAGGGTGAGGACTGTTAAAATGACATCCCTGTGGTGGACAGTGGGAAGGAGGTTTATGTGGTTGACAGTGGGAAGGACATTTTTGTTGTGGATTGCGGGAAGAACATCTCTGTTGAGGACATTGGGAAAGACCTTTTTGAGGTGAACTGTGGGACGAATATTCCTCTTGTGGACAGAAGTGAGGATGTCACTTAGGAGGAGAAAGGGAAGGACATACCTGTTTTGGACAGTGGGAAGGACATTCCTGTTGTGGACAGTGGGGATGATATCACTGGTTTGGACAGTGTTAAGGACATCCCTGTGGTGGACAGTAGAGAGGACCTTTCTGTGGTGAACAGTGGGAAGAAGGTCCATGTGTTGAAGAGTGGGGAGGATATTTATGTTGTGGATTGTGGGAAGGACGTCTATGTTGTGGACATTTGGAAGAACATCCGTGTGGTGGACAGTGGGAAGCATGTCCCTCTCATAGACAGTGGGGAGAAACACTATGTGGTTGACAGTGGGAAGCGCGTTTCGGTGGTGGACATATGAGTGGACATCATTTAGTGGACATTGGGAAGTATGTTCCTGTTGTGGAGAGCAGGCTGTACCTTTCTGTGGTTGACAGTGGGAAGGACATGCCTGTTGTGGATAGTGTGGTGGACATCCCTGTGGTGGACAGAGGAAATGCCATCCCTGTGGTGGACAGTACAAAGGACTTCTGTTGGTGGACAGTGGAAGGGGGTCCCTGTGGTGGAGAGTGAAAAACACATGCCTGTTGTAGACAGTGCAGAGGACAACCCTGTGGTGAACAGTGGAAAGGACATACCTGTGGTGGACAGTAGAGAGGACTTCCCTGTGGTGTACAGTGAGAAGGAGGTCCCTGTGGTGGACATTGGAAGGACATATATGGTGTGGACTGTGGGAAGGACATCCCTGATTTGGACATTTGGAAAGACCTTTTGGTGGACAGTGGGAAGGATGACCCTCTTGTGAAGAGTGGGGAGGACGTCCCTTTTGTGGAAAGTGGAAAGGATGTACAAGTTGTGGACCTTGGGAATGACCTCCATGTGTTTTACAGTGGCCAAGCATGTTCCTCTGGTGGACAGTGGGGAGGACCATCATGTGGTGGACTGTGGGAAAGACTTCCCTCTGGTGGACAGAGGAAAGAACATCATTGAGGTAGACATTAGGAACTACGTTCCTGTTGTGGACAGTGTGGTGGACATCCCTGTGGTGGACAGTAGAGAGGACTTCCCTGTGTTGGACAGTGGGAAGGAGGTCCCTGTGGTGCAGAGTGAAAAGGAAATTCCTGTTGTTGACAGTGTGGAGGACATCCCTGTGGTGAACAGTGGAAAGGACATCCCTGTGGTGGACAGTGGAAAGGACATCCCTGTGGTGGACAGTAGAGAGGACTTTGCTGTGGTGGACAGTGGGAAGGAGGTACCTGTGGAAGATATTGGAAGGACATATATGGTGTGGACTGTGGGAAGTTCATCCCTGTTGTGGACACTGGGAAAGACCTTTTGTTGGACAGTGGGAAGGATGACCCTCTTGTAGAAAGTGAGGAGGATGTCCCTGGGGTGGAAAGTGAGAAGGACATCCCTGTTATGGTCTGAACGGGAGGATATCACTAAGGTGGACAGAGGGAAGGACGTCCTTCTGGTGGACATTGGGAGTGGTGTCCCTGTCATGGAGAGTATGGAGAACATCTCTGTGGTAGACACTAGTGAGAACATCCATGGTGTGCACAGGAATATGTTCCTGTGGTGCACAAGGGTGAGGACATCTCTGTTGTGCATGGGAGGATGTCCTTGTGGTGCACAGTGGGGAGGATGTCCTTGTGGTGAACAGTGAGAAGCACGTCCCTGTGGTGGACAGCTGGGAGGAAATCTTTGTGGTGGACTGTGGGAAGGAACTTTCTGTGGTGGACAGTGGTAAGGATGTCCCTTTTGTGCACAGTGGAAAGGACTTCTCTTTGGTGGACAGTGGGGAATACATTTCTTTAGAGGACAGTGGGGAGGACATCCTGTTTTGGACAGTGGTAAGGAAGTTTCTCTGGTGCAAAGGAGAACGTTCTTTGGTGGACATTGGGAATGATTTTCCTACTGTGGAGTGTGAGGAGAATATCTCTGGGGGAGACAGTGGTGAAGACATCTCTGGTGTGCACAGGAAGATGTTTCTGTGGTACACAAGAGTGAGGACATCACTGTTGTGCACAGGAGGATGTCCCTGTGGTGCCCAGTGAGGAGGATGTTCTTATGGTGAACAGTAAGAAGGATGTCCCTGGGGTGGACAGCTGGGAGGACCTCTCTGTGGTTGACAGTAGGAAGGAACTCCCTGTGGTGGACAGTGGGTAGAACATCCATGTGGTGGACAGTGGGGAGGGCATCCCTGTTTTGGACAGTAGGGAGGACGTTACTGTTGTAGACAGTGGGAAGGACGTTCCTGTGGTGGACACCAGGGAGGACCTCTCTGTGGTTGACAGTGGAAAAGATGTCCCAGTGATGGACAGTGATAAGGACGTTATAGTGGTGGACTGTGGATTGGATATTTGTGTGGTGGACAGTTCAGAGGACTTTGCTGTGGTGGATAGTGTGGTGGACATGCCTGTGGTGGACAGTGGAGAGGACCTCCCTGTGGTGGACAGTGGGAAGGACACCCATGTAGTGGAAAGTGGGGAAGATGTTTCTGTGGTGGAGAGTGGGAAAGACATCCCTCTGTTGGACAATTGTGGGGATGTTCCTCTGGTTGACACTGGGGAGAGAGGACATACTTGAGTTGTACACTGGAGAGTACTTCCCGGTTTTAGGCAGTGAGGAGGACATGCCTGTGGTAGACAATTGTGAGGACGACCCTGTGGTGGAGAATGGTAAGGATGACCCTGTGGTGGACAGCAGAAAGAACTTCACTTTGGTGGACAGTGGGAAGGACGTCCCTGTGATAGACAATGCAAAGTATGTCCCTGTGGTGCACAGTGGAGAAGATATCCCTGTTGTGCACAGAAGGATGTCCTTGTGGTGGACAGTGGGGAGGACCACACTCTGGTGGACTGTGGGGTATGATGTCACTGTGGTGGACAGTGGGAAGGACGTCCATGTGGTGTACAGTGGGGAAGATGTCCATGTTGTGGACAGTGTGAAGGATTTCTCTTTGGTGGACAGTGGGAAGGATGTCCCTCTGATGGACTCTGAGGAAATCCTTGGGATGGACAGTTGGGAGGATGTCCCTGTGGTGGACAGTGGGGAGGAACTTTCTGTTGTGGACAGTTGGATGGACATCCTTGTGGAAGACAGTTGGGAGTATGTCCCTGTTGTTTTGAGTGAGATGGATGTTTCTGTAGTGGACAGTTGGGAACATATTTGTGTGGTGGACAGTTAGGAAGATGTCCTTGTGGTAAACAGTGGAAAGGGAGTCCTTTTTGTGGACAGTGAAAGGTTGTCCATTTGGTGGACAATGGGAAAGATGTCCTTGTTGTATACAGTGGGGAGGTTTTCACTGTAGTGGACAGTAAATAGGATGGCCCTGTGTTGGACAGTGGGGAGGACGTTTCTGTTTTTGACAACTGAGAGGACATTACTGTGGTGGACAGTATGAAGGACATCCCTGTGGTGGACAGCAGGGAGGACCTCTCTGCAGTGGACAGTGGTAAAGATGTCCCTGTGATAGAAAGTGATGAGGATGTTTCTGTGGTGGACTGTAGAAAGGAAGTCCCTGTTGTGGACAGTGGTGAGTACCTCCCTGTCATGGATATTGGGAAGGACTTCCCTCTGGTGATCAGTGGAAATGATGTTTCTGTGGTGGAAAGTGGAAAGGACGTCACAGTGGTGGAAAGTGGTGAGGACATTTCTGTGGTGGACAGTGGTGAGGAAGATTCTCTGGTGCAAAAAAAACATTTCTTTGGTGGACAGTGGAAAGTACAAGTCTGTGGTGGGCAGTAGAGAGAAACACACTGTGATGGACAGTGGGAAGAACATTTATGTTGTGGACAGTGGGAAGGAAGTCCCTGTTGTTGATATTTGGAAGGACCTCCTTGTGGTGAACAGTGGGATATCCCTCTGGATATCTCTCTGGAGGACATTGGAGAGGACATCCCTGTGGTGGACAGGGGGAAGGACATGTACCTTTGGTGAACAATGGAAAGAACGTCCCTTTGTTGGACAATGGGAAGGACATCCCTGTGGTAGACAGTAGTTAGGATGTCCCTGTGGAGGGAAGGGAGTAGAACATCTCTGTGGTGGACAGTGGGAATGACGTCTCTGTGGTGGAGAGTGGGAAGGACATTTATGTTTTGGGCTGTTGGAAAAAGATCTCTGTTGTGGACATTGGGAAAGACCTCCTTGTGGTGAACTGTGGGAAGAATGTCCCTCTTGTGGACAGAGGGGAGGATATCACTTAGGTGGACAGTGGGAAGGGCATCCCTGTGGTGGACAGTGGAGAGGACCATTCTGTGATGGACAGTGGAAAAGATATCCCTGTTGTGGACAGTGGGAAGGATGTCACTGGTTTGGACAGTGGTAAGGACATTTCTGTGGTGGACAGTAGAGAGGACCTTTCTGTGGTGAAAAGTGGGAAGAAGGTCCATGTGTTGGACACTGGGGAGGACATTTATCTTGTTTATTGTGGGAAGGACATTCATGTTGTGGACAATGAAAGGACCTCTGTGTGGTGGACATTGGGAAGCATGTCCCTCTCGTGGACAGAGGGGAGAAACATCATGTAGTAGACAGTGGGAAGGACATATCTGTGGTGGACATTGGAAAGGACATCATTTAGTGGACATTGGGAACTACATTCCTGTTGTGTACAGTGCTGAGCATGTCCCTTTGGTGGTCAGTGAAAAGGACAACCCTGTAGTGGACAGTAAAGAGGACTTGCCTGTGGTGGACAGTGGGAAGAGGTCCCTGTGGTGGACCGTAGAAAGGACATGCCTGTTGTGGACAGGGCAGAGGACATCCCTGTGTGTGGACAGTAAAAAGGACATACCTGTGGTGGACTGTAGAAAAGACTTCCCTGTGGTGGACAGTGAGAAGGAGGTCCCTGTTGTGGACATTGGAAAGATGTATATGTTGTGGACTGTGGGAAGGAAGTACATGTTGTGGACATTGGGAAAGACCTCCTTGTGATGAATAGTGCGAAGGATGTCCCTCTGGTGGACACTGGGGAGGAACTACCTGTGGTGAACTGTGGGAAGGATGTCCCTGTGGTGGAGAGAGGGGAGGTCATCACTTAGGTGGACAATGGAAAGTACATCCCTGTGGATAGTAGAGTGGACTTCTCTGTGGTGAACAGTGGGAAGAAGGTCCCTGTGGATGAGAGTGGGAAGGACATTTATGTTGTGGATTGTAGGAAGGACATACATGTTGTGGACTCTACAAAGGACCTTCGTGTGTTCTACAGTGGCAAGCATGTCCCTCTGGTCAACAGTGGGGAGGAACAACATGTGGTGGACAGTGGGAAGGAAGTCCCTGTGGTGGACAGAGGAAAGGACATCATTGAGGTGAACATTAGGAAGTCCATACCTGTTGTGGACAGCAGGGTGTACCTTTCTGTGATGAACAGTGGGAAGGAAATGCCTGATGTGGACAGTGTGGTGGAAATCACTGTGGTGGACAGTGGAAAGGACATCCCTGTGTTGGACAGTAGAGAGGACTTCCCTGTGGTGGACAGTGGGAAAGAGGTCCCTGTGGTGGATATTTGAAAGACATGTATGGTGTTGACTGTGGGAAGGACATCCCTGTTGTGGATATTGAGAAAGACTTTTGGAGGACAGTGGGAAAAATGACCCTCTTGTGGACAGTGGGGAGTAATTCCTTGTGGTGGAAAGTGGGAAGGAAATCCCTGTTGTGGTCTGAGGGGAGGATATCTCTAAGGTGGACAAAGGGAAGGAACTCCTTGTGGTGGACTGCAGGGAGGACTTTTCTGTTTTGAATTGTGGGAAGTATATCCCTGTTGTAGACAGTGGGGAGGACATCCCATTGGTGGAGAGTGGGGAGGATTTCACTGTGGTGGAGAGTGGGGAGGATGTTACTGTGGTGCACTGGAGAACGTCCTTGTGGTGCATATTCAGAAGGATGTCCATATGGTGGAGAGTGCAGAGGACATCTCTGTGGTGGACAGTTTTTAGGACATCCTTGTTGTGCCCAGTGGGGAGGATGTCCCTGTTGTTTACAGTGGGAAGGACTTCACTGTGTTTGATAGTTGGGAGGACATTCTTGTTGTGGACAGTTGAGAGGATGTCCCTGTGGTGGAGAGTTGAGAGGATTTTACTGTGGTGGACAGTGCAGATGACGGCCTTGTAGACAGGAAGAACAATGTTATTGTGGTGCACAAGAGAATGTCTCTTTGGTGGACAGTGAGAAGGATGTCCTTATTGTGGGGAGTGCAGAGGACATCTCTGGGGTGTACAGTGGTAAGAACATCCCTGTTGTGCACAGGAGGATGTCCCTAGGTGAACAGAGGAGAGGACATCACTGGGGTAGTCAGACAGAAGGATGTTCCCGTTGTGGACAGTTGGAAGGAAGTCCATGTGGTGGACAATGTGTAGGATGTCCCTGTGGTTTACATTGTGGAAGATATTCATGTTGTGGACAGTGGGGAGGATGTCCCTGTGGTGAACATTGGTGAGGAAAACCATGTGGAGGACAGTGGTAAGGATGTCCTTGTGGTACACAGGAGGATGTCCCTTGGTGGACAGTGGGAAGGACATCCCTTTGGTGAACTGTGGAATGGACGTCCCTTTGGTGGACAGTTGAGAGGATGTTTCTGTGGTGGACAGAGGAATGTACATGATTGTTTTTTACAATGCTTAGGACATCAATGTGCTGGACAGTGGATATGACATCCCTATGGTGGACAGTAGAGAGGACTTACCTGTCGTGGACAGTGGGAAGGAGGTCCCTGTGGTGGACAGTGTGAAGGACAAATATGTTGTGGACATTGGAAAGGACATCCCTGTTGTAAACTTTGGGAAAGACCTCATTGTGGTGGACAGTGGGAAGGGTGTACCTCTGTTGTACAGTGGGGAGGTTGTCTTTGTGGTAGACAGTGGGAAGGACATTCCTGTTATGACCTGAGGAAAAGATATCACTGAGGTCGACAGTGGGAAAGACGTCCTCTTGGTGGACAGCGGGGAGGACATTTCTGGTGTGAATAGTGGGAAGGACATCCCTGTTGTGGACAGTGGGGAGAAAATAATGGTGATGGACAGTGGGGAGGTTTCCACTGTGATGGACAGTGGGGAGGATATTACTGTGGTGCGCTGGAGAATGTCCCTGTGGTGCATAGTTGGAAGGAGGTCCATATGGTGGATAGTGCTCAGGACATCTCTGTGGTGGACAGTGGTTAGGACATCCCTGTTGTGTACAGGAGGATGTCCCTGTGGTGCACAGTGGGGATGTTGTCCCTGTTGTTTACAGTGGGAGGACTTCGCTATGTTTGATTGTTTGGAGGACATCCGTGTTGAGGAGAGTTGGGAGGATGTCCCTGTGTTGGAGAGTTGAGAGGATTTCACTGTCATGGTCAGTGTGGATGGCTGCCTTGTGGACAGTAAGGACAATGCTCCTGTGGTCCACAAGAGAATGTCTCTTTGGTGAACAGTGAGAAGTATGTCCTTATAGTGGGCAGTACAGAATAAAACTCTGGTGTGTACAGTGGTAAGAACATGCTGTTTTACACAGGAGGATGTCCCTGTGGTGTACAGTGGGAAGGACACACCTGTGGTGAAGAGTGAATAGGACTTCCCTGTGGTGGACCATTGAAATGGCATCCTTGTGGTTGACAGTGGGAAGAACATCCCTTTGGAGGACAGTGCGGAGGACATCACAGTGGTGGACAGGTAGAATGATGTCCCTGTGGTTACAGTTTGGAGGATATTCGTGTGGTGGACAGTCGTGAAGACTTCCCTGTAGTGCATAGTGTTGAGGACAACCATGTTGTGGACAGTGTTAAGGATGTCCTTGTAGTAAACAAAAGGATGGCCCTGTGGTGGACAGTGGGAGGACATCTGTTTGATGGACCTTGGAAAGGACGTCCCTGTGGTGGACAGTCATGAGGACCATCCTGTGATGGACAGTGGAGAGGACATTTCTGTTGTGGACAGTGGGATGGACGTCTCTGTGGAGGAATGTGGGGAGTACACTCCTTTGTTGAACAGTGGGGAGGATGTTTCTGTGGTGGAAAGTGGGGAGAATGTCCCTGTGGTGGTCAGCAGGGAGGACATCTCTGTGGTCTACTATGGAAAGGACATCTCTGTTGTGGACAGTGGAAAGAATAATCCTGTGCTGCATGGTTGTGAGGACATCCTTGTTTGGCATAGGAGGATGTCCCTGTGGTGCAAAGTGAGGAGGATGTTTCTTTGGTGGAAAGTGGGAAAGACGTCCATGTGGTGAACTGTGGGGAGATCCACTCTGTAGTGAACATTGGGATGTCCCTATGATGGACAGTGGAAAGGATGTCTCTATGGTGCACATTGGTCAGGATGTCCCTGTTGTGTACAGGAGGATGTTCCTGTGGTGAACAGTGGGATGGATGTCACTGTGCTGGGCATTGGTGAAAATGACCCTGTGGTGGACAGTTTTATGGATGTCCTTGTGGTACACAGGAGGACATCCCTGTGGTGGACAGTGGGGAGGACCTCTCTCTGATGGACAGTGGAGAGGTAATCCCTGTGTTGGACAGTTGGTTGGACCTCCCTGTGGTGGTCAGTGTGTAGAACGTCCCTGTAGTGGAAAGTGGGGAGTACATCCCTGTGCTAAACTGTAAGAATAATGTACTTTTTGTGGACAGTGGAAAGATGTCCATGTTGTGGACAAGGGGAATATGTCCCTATGGTGAACAGTGGGGAGGACATCTCTGTGGTGGACAGTGGGAAGAATGTCCCTGTGGTGGACAGCGCAAAGGACTTCTCTGTGGTGTACAATGAGAAGGACGTCCCTCTGGTGGACAGTGGAGAGGATGTACCTGTGGTCGACAATGGAAAGGACGTTCTATGGTGGACAGTGGGAAGATTGTCCCTGTGGTGGAAAGCAGGGAGAACCTCTCTGTGGTGGACAGTGGGAAAGATATCCCTGTTGTGGACAGTAAAAGGATGTCACTTTTTTGCACATTGGGGAAGATGTCCCTCTGGTGAACAATGGGAAGCACATCCCTGTGGTAGACAGTGGTGAGGATGACCCTGTGGTGGACAGTGGTAAGGATGCCCCTGTGATGGACATCAGAAAGGACCTTCTTCTGTTGGACAGTGTGTAGAATATCCCTGTAGTGGACAGTCGGGAGGACATCCCTGTGGTAAACTGTGGGAATAATGTCCTCTTTGTGGACAGTGGAAGGATGTCCATATTGTGGACAAGGGGAGTACATTGTGGACAATAAAAAGATGTCCCTTTTGTACATATTGGGGAAGATGTTCCTCTGGTGAAGAGTAAAAAGGACATCACTGTGGTGGACAGTGGTGAGGACAACCCTGTGGTGGATAGTGGTAAAGAGGCCCCTGTGGTGGATAGCAGTGAGGACCTCACTTTGGTGGACAGTGGGAATGATGTCCCTGTGGTAGATAATGCAGAGTAGGTTCCTGTTGTGCACAGTGGTGAGGACATCCCCGTTGTGCAAAGAAGGATGTCCTTGTGGTGGACAATAAGGAGGATCACACTCTGGTGGACTGTAGTGTAGGACGTCCCTGTGGTGGACAGTGAGAAGGACGGCCATGTGGTGGACAGTGGGAAGGACATCTCTGTGGTAGACAGTGGTGAGAATGTCCATGTAATGGACCTTGGGGAGGATGTCCATGTGGTGGACAGTTGGAAGAATGCCCCTGTGGTGGACTGCGGGAATGACATCCCTTTGGTGGACAGTGAATATGATGTCCCTGTGGTGGACAGCGGGTTGGACCTCTCTATGGTGGACAGTGGAAAGCATGTCCCTGTGGTGGACAATAAGAAGGATGAACCTGTTGTGGAAAATGGGAAGGATGTCCCTGTGATGGACAGTGGGGAGGACATCCCTGTAGTGAACAGTGGTGAGGACATTTCTGTGGTGCACTGTAGAAGGTACCTTTTGTGGACCATGGGAAGGATGTTCCTGTTTTGGAGAGTGCAGAGGACATCTCTGGGGTGGACAGTGGTGAAGATGTCTCTGGTGTGCACTGGAAGATGTCCCTGTGTTGCACAATCATGAGGATGACACTGTGGTGCAAATAAGGTTGTCCCTGTGGTGCACAGTGGGGAGGATGTTTCTGTTTTGAACAATGGGAAAGAACAACCCTGTGGTGGACATTGGTGAGGATGCCCCTGTTGTGGACAGCAGGGAAACATCTCTGTGGTGGACAGTGCGGTGGACGTCTTTGTGGTTGACGGGGGAAAGATGTCCCTGTGTTGAAGAGTGCTGAGGAAAACTCTGTGTTGGACATTGGTAAGAACTTCCCTGGGGTGGACATTGGGCAAGATGTCCCTGTGGCTGACACAGTGTAGGACGTTCCTGTGGTGGACAGTGGGAAAGTCGTTTCTGTGGTGGACAGTGGATAGGATGTCCTTGTGGTGGACTGTGAGGAGAATGTCCCTGTGTTGGACAGTGGAAAGGACATCACTGTGGTGGACAGTAGATAGGACCTCCCGGTGGTAGACATTTGGAAGGATGTCCTTGTTGTGGAGAGTGAGAAGGATGTTTATGTTGTGGACAGTAAATGGACATCCCTTTTGTGGACATTGGGAAGGACCTCCTTGTGGTGAACTGTAGGAAGGATATCCCTCTGGTAGACAGTTGGGAGGACATCCCTGTTGTGAACAGTGGAAAGGACATCTCTGTGGTGGACAGTGAAGAGGAACACTCTGTGTTGGACAGTTGGGATGACATCCCTGTGGTGGACAGTGGGAAGGATGTCTTTTTGTGGAGAGTGGGGAGGACATCCCTGTGGTGGACAGGCAGAAGGATGTCCCTGTAGTGAACAGTGTGGAGGATGTCCCTGTGGTGGACAGTGGTAAAACCTCCCTGTGCTGGACAATGATGAGGAAGTCCCTGTGGTGGACAGTGGTGAGGACTTTTCTGTGGTACACAGCAAAACTTTATTTTGGTGGACCAAGGGAAGGATGTCCCTATTTTGGAGAGTGCAGAGAACATCTCTGGGGTGTATAGTTGTGAGGACGCCTATGGTGTGCACTGGAAGATGTCCCTGTGGTGCACATTCATGAGGACGTCTCTGTTGTGCACAGGAGGAAGTCCCTGTGGTGCACAGTGGGGAGCATGTCCCTGTGGATTACAGTGGGAAGGACGTCCTTGTGTTTGACAGTTGGGAATAAATCCCTGTGGTGAACTGTGGGAAGGACGTCTCTATGGTGGACATTGGTGAGAGAATTTCACTGTGGTGGACAGTGGGGATGATGGCCTTGTGGACAGTGGGGAGGACATTCCTGTGGTGCACAAGAAAACGTCTCTTTGGTAGACTTTGGGAAGGATTTCTTCTAGTGGACAGTGAGGAGGACATCACTGTGGTGGACAGTGGAAAGGACATCACTGTGGTCAACAGTAGATAGGACCTCCCTGTGGTAGACAGTGGGAAGGATGTCCCTGTTGTGGAGAGTGAGAAAGATGTTTATGTTGTTGTAAAAAGGACGTCCCTTTTGTGGACATTGGGAAAAACCTTCTTGTGGCGAACAGTGGGAAGGATATCCCTCAGGTGGAGAGTTAGGAGGACATCCCTGTTGTGGACAGTGGGAAGGACATCTCTGTGGTGGACAGGGAAGAGTAACTCTCTGTGTTGGACAGTTGGGATGACATCCTTGTGGTGGAGAGTGGGAAGGACATCCCTGTGGTGGACAGGAAGAAGGACGTCCCTTTGGTGAACAGTGTGAAGGATGTCCCTGTGGTGGACAGTGGTAAGGACATCCCTGTGCTGGACAGTGATGAGGACATCCCTGTGGTAGACAGTGGTGAGGACTTTTCTGTGGTGCACAGGAAAATGTTATATTGGTGGACCCTGGGAAGGATGTCTCTGTTTTGAAGAGTGCAGAGGACATCTCTGGGTTGACAGTTTTGAGGACACCTATGGTGTGCACCGGAAGATGTCCCTGTGGTGCACATTTTTGAGGACACCTCTGTTGTACACAGGAGGATGTCCCTGTGGTGCACAGTGGGGAAGATGTCCCTGTGGTTTATAGTGGGAAGGACGTCCCTGTTTTTGACAGTTGGGAGGAAATTCTTGTGGTGGACTTTGGGTAGGATGTCTCTGCAGTTGACATTGGTGAGAGAATTTCACTGTGGAGGACAGTGGGAATGATGTCCTTGTGGACAGTGGGGAGGACGTTCCTGTGGTGCACAAGAAAACGTCTCTTTGGTGGACAGTGGGAAGCATTTCCCTGGAGTGGAGAGTGCAGAGGACATCTCTGTGATGGACAGTGGTAAGAACATTTCTGTTATGCACAGAAGAATGTTGCTGTGGTGCACAGTGGAAAGGATGTTCCTGTGGTGAACAGTGGGAAAGAAGTCCTTTTTGTGAACAGTGAAAGGATGTCCATGTGGTGGACAATGGCAAGGTAGTGTCAGTTTTAGACAGTGGGGAGGACGTTTCTGTTTTGGACAACTGAGAAGACGTTACTGTGGTGGACAGTGTGAAGGACATCCCTGTGGTGGACAGCAGGAAGGACCTCTCTGTGGCAGATGGTGGTAAAGATGTCCCTGTGATAGACAGTAATGAGAATGTTTCTGTGGTGACAGTGGAAAGG
>NW_023045453.1:0-31677 GCF_011762505.2 Arvicanthis niloticus | reverse complement strand
GGGCATCCAGAGAGAGTAGAGAACAGAAGGGCATCCAGAGAGAGAAGAAGACAGAAGGGCATCCAGAGCCAGGGGAAAACTGAAGGGCATCCAGAGAGAGGAGAGAGCAGAAGGCCATCCAGAAAAAGGAGAGAACAGAAGGGCATCCAGAGTGAAGAGAGAACAGAAGGGCATTAAGAGAATTGAGAGAGCAGAAGAACATCCAGAAAGAGGAGAGAACATAAGGGCATCCAGAAAAGGAGAAGACAGAAGCAAATCCAGAGAGAGGAGAGAACAGAAGGTCATCGGGAGAGAGGAGAAGACAGAAGGTCATCCAGAGAAAGGAGATGACAGAAGGGCATCCATAGAGAGGAAAAGAAAATAGGCAATGCAGAGACAGGAGAGAACAGAAGTGCATCCTGAGAGCAGACAGCAGAAGGGTATGGGAAGAGAGGAGAGAACAGAAGGGCATACAGAAAGATTAGAGAACAGATGGGCATCAAGAGACAGTAGAAGACAGAAGAGAATCCAGAGAGAGGAGAGGACAGAAGGACATCCCGAGAGAACAGAGAACAGAAGGGAATCCAGAGAGAGGAGAGAGCAGAAAGGCATCCAGAGAAAGGGGAGACAGAAGGGCATCCAGAGAGAGGAGAGGACAAAAGGACATCCCGAGAGAAGAAAGAACAAAAGGGCATCCAGAGAGATGATAGAACAAGAGAGAAAACAGAAATAGGAGAGAACAGCAACCCATCCAGAGAGAGTATAAGACTGAAGGACTTCCTGAGAGAAAAGAGGACAGAAGGGAATCCAGAGAGAGAAGAAGACAGAAGGGCATCCAGAGAGCGATGACAGAATTGCATCCAGTGAGAGGAGAGAACACAAGGGCATCCAGGTAGAGTAGAGAACAGAAGGGCACCCAAAAGAGAAGACAGAAGGGTATCCAGAGCCAGGGGAGGACAGAAGGGCATCCAGAGAGAGGAGAGAGCAGAAGTGCATCAAGAAAAAAGAGGGAACAGAAGGGCATCCAGAAAGAGGAGAGAACAGAAGGGCATCCAGATAAGAAGACAGAAGTGAATCCAGAGAGAGGAGAGAACAGAAGGGCATCCGGAGAGAGGAAAGAACAGAAGGTCATTGGGAGAGAGGATTAGACAGGAGATCATCCAGAGAGAAGAGATGACAGAAGGTCATCCATAGAGAGCAGAGAACAGAACGGCATCCGGAAAGGGAAGACAGGAGGGTATCGGGAGATAGGAGAAGACAGAAGGGCATCCAAAGGGAGGAGAGCAAAGAAGGGTATCCACATAAAATAGTACAGAAGGCCATACAAATAGAGGAAAAGACAGAAGGGAATCCAAAGAGAGGAGAGAACAGAAGTGCATCCAGAGTGAGGAGAATACAGAAGGGCATCCGGAAAGAGGAGAGAACAGTAGGGCATCAAGAGTGAGGAGAGAACAGAAGGGCATTAAGAGAGAGGAGAGAGCAGAAGGGCCTCCAGAGAGAGGAGAGGACAGAAGGGAATCCAGAGAGATTAGAGGACAAAAGGTCATGCAGAGAGAGGCGAGTACAGAGGTGAATCCAGAGAGAGTAGAGAAGAGAAGGGCATCTAGAAAGAGGAGAAGACAGAAGGGAATCCAAAGGGAGGAGAGAACAGAAGTCCATGCAGACAGAGGAGAAGACAGAAGGGCATACAGAGAGAGAGGAGAGGACAGATGTGCATCCAGATAGAGGAGAGAACAGAAAGCCATCCAGAGTGAGGAGAAGGCAGAAGGGCATCCAGAGAGAGGAGAGAACAGATGCGCATCCAGAATAAGGAGAGAACAGAAAGGCATCCAAAGTGACGAGAGAACAGAAGGGCACCCAGAGAGAGGAGAATACAGAAGGGCATCCAGAGAGAGTAGAGGACAGAAGTTCATCCAGGGAAAGGAGAGAAGAGAATGGTATCCAGAGAGTGGAGAAAACAATAGGGCTTCAAAAGAGAGTAGAGAACTGAAAGGCATCCAGAAAGAGGAGAAGAGAGAAGGCATCCTGATTGAGAAGAGGACCAACGGGCATACTGAGAAAGGAGAGTTCAGAAGGCATTAAGGGAGAGAAGAGAACCGAAGTGCATCCAGAGAGAGGAGAGGCCAGAAGGGGATCTAGAGAGAGCAGAGAACAGAAGGGCATTCAGAAAGAGAACACAGAAGGGCATCGGGAGATAGGAGAAGACAGAAGGGCATCCAAAGAGAGGAGAGCAAAGAAGGGTTTCCACATAAAATAGTACAAAAGGCCATACAGAGAGAGGAGAAGACAGAAGGGCATCTAGATAGAGGAGAGAAAAGAAGGGTATACAGAGAGAGGAGAAGACAGAAGGGCATATATAGAGAGGAGAGGACAGATGTGCATCCAGAGAGAGGAGAAAACATAAAGACATCCACAGTGAGGAGAAGGCAGAATGGCATCCTAAGAGAGGAGAGAACAGAGGCCCATCCAGAAAAAGGAGAGAACAGAAAAACATCCAATGTGAGGAGAGAACAGAAGGGCATTCAGAGAGAGGAGTGAGCAGAAGGCCATCCAGACAGAGGGTAGTACAGAAGGGAATCCAGAGAGATTAGAGGACAAAAGGGCATCCAGAGAGAGGCGAGTATAGAGGTGAATCCAGAAAGAGGAGAGAACAGAAGGGCCTCCAGAGAAAGGTGAAGACAGAAAGACATTCAGAGAGAGAAGAGGACAGATGGGCATCCAGAGAGAGGATAGAGCAGAAGGGCATCCAGGAAGAGGAGAGGACAGAAGGGCATCCAGAGAGAGGAGAGAAGAGAAGGGCATCAAGAGAGAGGAGAAGAAAAAATTGGAATCCAGAGAGAGGAGAGAACAGAAGGGCATCCAGAGAAAGGAGAAGACAGAAGGTCATCCAGAGAGAGGAGAGGCAAAAGGACATCCCGAGAGAAGGAAGAACAGAAGGGCATCCAGAGAGATGATAGAACAGGAGAGAAAACAGAAAGAGGAGAGAACAGCAGCCCATACTGAGAGAGCATAAAACTGAAGGACATCCTGAGAGAAAAGAGGACTGAAGGGCATCCAGAGAAAGGAGAACATAGAAGGGCATCAAGAAAGAGGAGATGACAGAATTGCATCCAGTGAGAGGAAAGAACAGAAGAGCATGTAGAGAGAGGAGAAGACAGAAGGGTATCCAGAGTGAGGAGAAAATTGTCAGGCATCTAGTGAAAGGAGAAAACAGAAGGGCAAGTAGAGAGAAGAGAACAGTAGAGAATCCAGAAAAAGCAGAGGACAGAAGGTAATCCAGAGAGAGGAGAGAATAGAAGGGCATCCAGTGAGAGGAGAAGGCAGAAGGGCATCTGCAGAGAGGAGAAGACAGAATGGCATCCCGAGAGAGTTGAGAACAGAAAGGCATCCAGAGAGAAGAGAGAACAGAATAGAATCCAGAAAAAGAAGAGAACAGAAAGGCATCCAGAGAGAGCAAAAACTGAAAGAAATCCAGAAAATGAAGAGCAAAGAAGGGCATCCAGAGAGAGGAGAGGAAGGAAGGGAATCCAGAGAGATTAGAGGACAAAAGGTCATCCAGAGACAGGCGAATACAGAGTTGAAAACAGAGAAAGGAGAGAACATAAGAGCATCCAGAAAGAGGAGAAGACAGAAGGGAATTCAAATTGAGGAGAGAACAGAAGGGCATATGGAGAGAAAAGAAGACAGAAGGGCATAATGAGAGAGAGGAGAGGACAGATGTGCATCCAGAGAGAGGAGAGAACAGAAAGCCATCCAGAGTGAGGAGAAGGCAGAAGGGCATCCAGAGAGAGGAGAGAAAAGAGTGGCATCTGGAAAAAGGAGAGAACAGAAGGGCATCCAGAGTGAGGAGAGTACAGAAGGCCATCCGGAGAGAGGAAGGGACCGAAGGGCATCCAGATAGAGGAGAGCACAGAAGGGCATCTGGAGAGACAAGAGATCAGATGGGCTTCCAGGGAGAATAGAGGACAGAAGGGCATCCAGAGAGAGGAGAAGACAGAAGGGAATCCAAAGAGAGGAGAGAACAGAAGGGCATATAGAGAGGAGAAGACAGAAGGGCATCCAGAAAGAGGAGAGGACAGAATTGCATCCAGTGAGAGGAGAGAAAGAAGGTCATCTAGAGAGGAGAAGACAGAAAGGTATCTAGAGTGAGGAGAAAATTGTCAGGAATCCAGAGAAAGAAGAAGACAGAAGTGCATCTAGAGAGAAGAGAACAGTAGAGAATCCAGAAAGAGCAGAGGAAAGCAGGGCATCCAGAGAGAGGAGAGAATAGAAGGGCATCCAGCAGTAGGAGAATACAGAAGGGCATCTGGAGAGAGGAGAGTACAGAAGGGCATCCCGAAAGAGTTGAAAACAGAAATATATCCAGAGAGAAGAGAGAACAGAAGAGAATGCAGAAAGAGGAAAGAACAGAAGGACATCCAGAGAGAGGAGAAGACTGAAGGACATACAGAGAACAAAGAGGACAGAATTGTATCCAGAGAGAGGAGAAGACAGAAGGGTATCAAGCGTGAGGAGAGTATTGAAGGGAATCCAGAGAGAGGAGAAGACACAAGGGCTTCTAGAGAGAGCAGAGAACAGAAGAGCATCCGGAAAGAGGAGTATAGAGAAGGCATCCATATGGAGAAGTGGACAGATGGGCATCTAGAGAGATGAGAGGACAGAACCTCATCCAGGGTGAGAAGGGAACAGAAGGGCATCCAGAGAGAAGAGACGAAAGAAGGAAATCTAGTTAGAGAAAAGAACAGAAGGGCATCCAGAAAGAGGAGAAAACAAAAGGGCATCCAGAGACAGGGGAGGACAGAAGGAAATCCACAGAAAAGAGAACAGAAGGATATCCAGAGTGAGGAGAAGACAGAATTGCATCTGAATAGAGGAGAGAACAGAAAGATATCTAGAGAGAGGAGAGAACAGAAGGGCATCCAGAGAGGGGGGAGGACAGAAGGGCATCCAGACAAAGGAGAAGACAGAAGGGCATTAAAACAGAGGTGAAGACAAAAGGGCATTCAGAGAGAGAAGAGGACAAATGGACATCCAGAGAGAGGAGAGAGCAGAAGGGCATCCAGGAAGAGGAGAAGACAGAAGGGCATCCAGAGAGAGGAGAGAACAGAAGGGCATTCAGAGAGATGAGAAAACAGAAGGGTATCAAGACAGAGGAGAGGAAATAAGGGTATACATAAAGAGAAGAGAACAGAAAGGCATCCAGAGAAAGGAGAAAACAGAAGATCATCCAGAGAGAGGAGAGGCAAAAGGAAATCCCAAGAGAAGAAAGAACAGAAGGGCATCCAGAGAGAGAAGAAAACAGTAGAGAAAACATAAAGAGGAGAGAACAGCAGCCCATGCAGAGATAGCATAAGAGTGAAGGACTTCCTGAGAGAGAAGAGGACTGAAGGGCATCCAGAGATAGGAGAAGATAGAAGGGCAACCAAAAAGAGGAGATGACAGAATTGCATCCAGTAAGAGGAAAGAACAGAAGGGGATCTAGAGAGAGGAGAAGACAGAAGGGGATCCAGAGTAAGGAGAAAATTGTCAGGCATTTAGTGAAAGGAGAAAACAGAAGGGCAACTAGAGAGATGAGAACAGTAGAGAATCCAGAAAAAGCACAGGACAGAAGGGCATCCAGACAGAGGAGAGAATAGAAGGGCATCCAGCAAGAGGAGAAGGCAGACGGGCACCTGGAGAGAGGAGAGGACAGAAGGGTATCCCGAGAGAGTTGAGAACAGAAAGGCATCCAGAGAGAAGAGAGAACAGAATAGAATCCAGAAAGAGGAGAGAACAGAAAGGCATCCAGAGAGAGCAGAAGACTGAAGGACATCCAGAGAACAAAGAGGAAAGAAGGGCATCCAGAGAGAGGAGAGGACAGAAGGGCATCCAGGTAGAGAAGAGAACAGAAAGTCATCCAGAGAGAAGAGAGGACAGAAGGGCATCTAGAAAGAGAAGAAGACAGAAGGGCTTCCAGAGACAGGAGAGGACAGAAAGACATCCACAGAAAAGAGAACAGAAGGCCATTCAGAGTGAGGAGAAGACAGAAGGACATCTGGATAGAGGAGAGAACAGAAGGGCCTCTAGAGAGAGGAGAGAACAGAAAAGCATCCAGAAAGGGGAGAGAACAAAAGTGAATCCAGAGAGAGAAGAAGACAGAAGGCCACCAGAGAGAGGAGAAGACAGAAGGGAATCCAGAGTGAGGAGAAAATTGTCAGGCATCTAGTGAAAGGAGAAAACAGAAGGACAACTAGAGAGAAGAGAACAGTAGAGAATCCAGAAAGAGCAAAAGACAGAAGGGTATCCAGACAGAGGAGAGATTAGAAGGGCATCCAGCGAGAGGAGAAGGCAGAAGGGCATCCTGAGAGAGTTGAGAACAGAAAGGCTCCAGAGAGAAGAGAGAACAGAATAGAATCCAGAAAGAGGAGAGAACAGAAAGGCACCCAGAGAGAGCAGAAGACTGAAGGACATCCAGAGAACAAAGAGGAAAGAAGGACATCCAGAGAGAGGAGAGGGCAGAAGGGCATCCAGGTAGAGAAGAGAACACAAAGGCATCCAGAAAGAAGAGAGGACAGAAGGGCATCTAGAAAAAGAAGAAGACAGAAGGGCATCCAGAGACAGGGGAGGACAGAAAGGCATCCACAGAAAAGAGAACAGAAGTCCATGCAGAGTGAAGAGAAGACAGAAGGACATCTGGATAGAGGAGAGAACAGAAGGGCCTCTAGAGAGAGGAGAGAACAGAAAAGCATCCAGAAAGGGGACAGAACAGAAGTGAATCCAGAGAGAGGAGAAGACACAAGGGAATCCAGAGAGAGGAGAAGACAGAAGGGAATCCAAAGAGAATAGAGAACAGAAGGGCATCCAGAGTGAGGAGAAGACAGAAGGGCATCCAGACAGAGGAGAGAATAGAAGGGCATCCAGTGAGAGGAGAAGGCAGAAGGGCATCCGGAGAGAGGAGAGGACAGAATGGCATCCCAAGAGAGTTGAGAACAGAAAGGCATCCAGAGAGAAGAGAGAACAGAATAGAATCCAGAAAAAGAAGAGAACAGAAAGGCATCCAGAGAGAGCAAAGATCTGAAGGACATCCAGAGAACGAAGAGCAAAGAAGGGCATCCAGAGAGAGGAGAGGACAGAAGGGCATCCAGGTAGAGAAGAGAACAGAAGGGCATCCAGAGAGAAGAGAGGACAGAAGGGCATCTAGAAAGAGCAGAGAACATAAGGGCATCTAGAAAGAGAAAAAGACAGACAGGCATCCAGAGACAGGGGAGTACAGAAGGGCATCCACAGAAGAGAGGACCGAAGGCCATCCAGAGTGAGGAGAAGACCCAAGTGAATCCAGAGAAGAGAAGACAGAAGGACATTCAGAGAGAGGAAAGAGCAGAAGGGCATCTAGAGAGAGGAGAAGACAGAAGGGAATCCAAAGAGAGGTGAGAACAGAATGGCATCCAGAGTGAGGAGAAGACAGAAGGGCATAAAGAGAGAGAAGAGGACAGATGGGCATCCAGAGAGAGGAGACGGCATAAGGGCATCCTAGAAGAGGAGAGGACAGGAGGGAATCCAGAGAGAGTAGAGCAGAAAAGGTCATCCAGAGAGAGGAGAGAACAGAAGGGCATCCAGAGAGAGGAGAAGACAGAAGGGAATCCAAAGAGAGGAGAGAACAGAAGGGCATACAGAGAGATTAGAAGACAGAAGGGCATCCTGAGAGAGGAGAGAACAGAAAGCCATTCAGAGTGAGGAGAAGACAGAAGGGCATCCGGAAAGAGGAGAGAACAGAAGGGCATTCAGAAAAATGAGAGAACATTAGGGCATCCAGAGTGATGAGAGAACAGAAGGGCATTAAGAGAGAGGAGAGAGCAGAAGGGCAGCCAGACAGAGGAGAGGAAAGAAGGGAATCCAGAGAAATTAGCGGACAAAAGGGCATCCAGAGAGAAGTGAGTACAGAGGTGAATCCAGAGAGAGGATGGAACAGAAGGGCATCCAATGAGAAGAGAAGACAGAAGGGAATACAAAGAGAGGAGAGAACAGAAGGGCATCCAGAGAGAGGAGAAGACAGAAGGGCATACAGAAAGAGAAGAGGACGGATGGACATCCAGAGAGAGGAAAGAGCATAAGGTCATCCAGGAAGGGGAGAGGACAGAAGGGAATCCAGAGAGAGGAGAGGAGAAATGGGCATCCAGAGAGAGGAGAGAACAGATGTGAATCCAGAGAGAGGAGAGAACAGAAGGGCATCCAGAGAGAGGAGAAGACAGAAGGGCATCCAGAGAGAGGAGAGAACAGAAAGCCATCCAGAGTGAGGAGAAGACAGAAGGGCATCTGGAAAGAGGAGAGAACAGAAGGTTATCCAAAAAAATGAGAGAACAATAGGGCATCCAGAGTGAGAAGAGTACAGAAGGCATTAAGTGAGAGGAGAGAGCAGAAGGGCATCCAGACAGAGTAGAGGACAGCAGGGAATCCAGAGAGATTAGAGGACAAAAGGGCATCCAGAGAGAGGAGAGTGCAGAAGGGAATCCAGATAGAGGAGAGGACAGATGGACATCCCGAGAGAAGAGAGAACAGAACGGCATCCAGAGAGAGGAGAGAGCAGAAGGGCATCTAGAGAGAGGAGAAGACACAAGGGCATCCAGAGAGAGTAGAGGCCAGAATGTCATCCAGAGAGAGGAGAGAACAGAAGGGCATCCAGAAAGAGGAGAGTACAGAAGGGCCTCAAGAGAGAGGAGAAGACAGAAGGGAATCCAGAGAGAGGACAGGAGAGAAGAACATCCCGAGAGAAGAGGGAACAGAAGCACATCCAGAGAGATGAGAGAACAGGAGAGAATGCAGAAAGAGGAGAGAACACAAGCTCATCCAGAGTCAGCAGAAGACTGAAGGACATCCAGAGAAAGAAGAGGACTGAAGGGCATCCAGGGAGAGAAGAAGACCGAAGGGCATCCAGAGAGAGTTGAGGACAGAATGGCATATAGTGAGAGGAGAGAACAGAAGGGCATCCAATGTTAGAAAAGAACAGAAGGGAATCCAGAGAAAGGAGAGAGCAGAAGGGCATCCAGAGAGAGGAGAAGACAGAAGGGCATCCAGAGACAGTAGAGGACAGAAGGTCATCCAGAGACAGGAGAGAACAGAAAGGCATCCAGAAAGGGGAGAAGAGAGAAGGCATCCAGATGGAGAAGATGACCAACGGACATCCTGAGAGAGGAGAGGGCAGAAGGCATTCAGGGAGAGAAAAGAACAGAAGGGCATCCAGAGAGAAGAGAGGAGAAAAGGGCATCTAGAGAGAGCAGAGAAGAGAAGGACTCCAGAAAGAGAAGAGAGAAGGGCATTGAGAGATAGGAGAAGACAGAAGGGCATCCAGAGAGAGGAGAGCAAAGGAGGGCATCCACATAAAAATGTACAAAAGGCCATATAGAGAGAGGAGAAGACAGAAGGGCATCTAGATAGAAGAGAGAACAGAAGGACATCCTGAAAGAGGAGAGAACAGAAGTTATTCAAGAGAAGGAGAAGACAGAAGTGAATCCAGAGAGAGGAGATGAAATAAGGCTTCCAGAGAGAGGAAAAGAAAAATAGGGAATGCAGAGAGAAGGGAGAACTGAAGTGTATCCTGAGAGAGGAAACGACAGATGGATATGCAGAGAGAAGAGAGAACAGAAGGGCATCCAGAAAGAGGAGAGAACAGAAGGGCATCAAGAGAGAGGAGAAGACAGAAGGGAATCCAGAGAGAGGAGAGGACAGAAGGCATTCAGGGAGAGAAAAGAACAGAAAGGCATCTAGAGAGAAGAGGACACAATGGCATCCAGAGACAGGAGAGAACAGAAGTGCATCCAGAGAAGGAGAAGACAGAAGCGAATCCAGAGAGAGGAGAAAACCGAAGGGCATTAGGAGAGAGGAGAGAACAGATGGGCATCAGAAAAGAGGAGGGGACAGAAGGTCATCCAGAGAGAGGAGATGACAGAAGTGATTCCAGAGACAGGAAAAAATAGGGAAACCAGAAAGAGGAGAGAATAGAAGTGCATCCAGAGAGAGGAGAAGACAGAAGGGCATCCAGAGAGAGGAGAGGATAGAAAGGCATCCAGAGACAGAGGAGAAGACAGAAGGTAATCCAGAGATAGGAAAGAACAGAAGGGCATCCCGAGAGAGGAGAGACCAGAAGGGCATCCAGAGACAGGAGAATACAGAAGAGCATCCGGAGTTAGGAGAGAACAGAAGTGCATCCAGAAAGAGGAGAGAACAGAAGGGCATCAAGTGAGAGGAGAAGACAGAAGGGCATCCAGAGGGAGAAGAGAACAGAAGGGCCCCCAGAGGGAGGAGAGAACAGAAGGGCATCCAGAGAGATGAAAGAGCAGAAGGGCATTAAGAGAGAGGAGAAGACAAAAGGGCATCCAGAAAGTGGAGAAGACAAAAGGGCGTCAGGAGATAGGAGAAGACAGAAGGGCATCCAGAGGGAGGAGAACAAAGAAGGTCATCCACATAAAATAGTACAGAAGGACATACAGAGAGAGCAGAAGACAGAAGGGCATCTAGATAGAGTAGAGATAAGAAGGGCATCCAGGAAGAGGAGAGAACAGAAGGGCATCCAGAGAAAGAGAAGACAGAAACGAATCCAGAGAGAGGAGATAATAGAAGGACATTCGGACAGAGGAGAGAACAGAAGGGCATCAGGAGAGATTAGAAGACAGAATGTCATCCAGAGAGAGGAGATGACAGAAGGGCATCCAGAGAGAGGAAAAGTAAAATAGGGAATGCAGAGATATGAGAGAACAGAAGTGCATCCTGAGAGAGGAGATGACAAAAGAGTATGCGAAGAGAGGAGAGAACAGAAGGGTGTAGTAAGCCGCTGTTTCAGTGGCTACACATTTGCATTTCCAAGATGGCCCTGGCCGCGTGTCTTCTCCAGATGTAAACAATTATCTGCACAGTAGCTAGGCAGATAGGCGTGTCAAGTCACTGGCCAATCCCGAGGCGTAATATTAGGTGGTGGGCGAACAGCCATTCAGAAGTGAATACGTCACTCTAGTGTGTATTTAAGGAGCCTCTTCCGGTTTCTTCCGTCTTTTCCGCTTTTGCTGTTATAAGAAGTAAAGCCTCGTCTGTAGTGATACCCGATTACTGCCTCCGTGTCCTTTTTCGCTGGCGAAGGGGACACAGAAGAGGTGCGCGTAACAACTGGAGCCGAAACCCTGGAATTTCAAGGCGCCGTGGAAGACCCCCAAGTTTTGTGGCGGGTTAAAAAACTACAGGATACGGGGTCACCTTTGGAAGGTATGCTTGGTGTAGAAACCTTCGTTGTGGGTGGATATTCACCCATTGCCACCGCAGCAATAGCTAGCCTCCTGTTTGCGTTGCTTTCAGCTATTAAGGCAAGTCAAGAGGTTTCAAGAGAGGTCAGCTCCAGGCTATCAGAACCAGAGTGTGTTAGTGTTAGCCGGCATCAGGCCAAGGAGCCTGGAGGTCAGGCCAAGGAGCCTGGAGGTCAGGCCAAAGAGCCTGGAGAGATAGAGTACTCAAAAGGAACAAGGGTTACTGCAGAGTCCATTAAGCTTGAGGACCCTCCACTGGATGGTGGAGAGAGAACGGAGGTCAAAAGGACCCCCCTGTACTTCATCAAGGAGCCTGACTCCATAGAACTGGGCAGCTCCGAGGAGGAGAGCATAGAGGAGGAAGTAGCCACGTGTGCAAAGGATAGCCGTTCTGAGATAAGACTAAGAAGGATCTTAAGTCACTCAGCCCAGCCCCACTGACCTTAGCCGGAGCCAGCGGCTCACTCGGGCTCAAGGGTCCCCTGCTGTGCTTCTCAGCTCGGGCTGTGGGAACAGAGACACTGCAACAGGGCCTGGGTCAGACCGGTTGCAGAGGCGTCTGCGCTCTGCTACGTGTGGCGGCTTGCAGCTGGCAGAGCAAGGGAGCCTGCCGCGAAAGGCAGACAGAGGAGGGAGGCAGTCTGCCCTGGGAAGCTGCCTTCCAGCTGCGGGCACACAGGGAGTGTCCTGCGGGCTCAGAACAAGCAATGCCAGTGATGGAAAAGATGATCTTTGAGGATGTCATGGCTGGGTGCCGTGCAGCCATTGTCCCTCGTAAGAACAAGAGGATACAAGATTGGCTAAGGGCCTGCTGTGGCCCGGGGTGGGAAGCTGTTTGTGTTTATTTCACAGGTGGAAACAATTTAATTTGGGTCCCCACGAGGCTGCTGCAGCCAAAATGGAGGAGCGACAGCAGAATGCGGCCTGGAGTCGCTGGCCCCCACGTGGTGCAGGCACAGCTGCAGGAGCTGGAACCGCCTGAGGATCAGAAAGAAGAAAGCTGGATTACAAGATTTCGGCTCTGACTCTCCTGCCATTTGGTGATGGGTATACCGCCGTCGGCCATGGTCAGATATAATAGTTAAATGGCCAATAGCTCAGCTGAGAGTTTAAAAAATTTTTTTGATTTGCCTATGTTTATAGAGAAAAGATACAACTCGTGTCTTTTAAGGTTTACAGTTTAAATTTAAGGTTTTAAGCTAAAAGCCAAAATGCACAATTCAGGCTTAGCCAAGCCTCAGAGAACAGGCCTGAGGGAGGTTAAGTGCATTTACATTTGAATTAAGACAATGCAGACTGCCTGTAGAAGCCCAGGTGCAAAGCATTTCCTTTTGTTCTGGGTCTTCAGACCAGGCCCTAGAAATGTGCTTAAGGGAATTTGTCTTTTGTTCTCATTGTTTCTTGTGAGAGGAGGGGTAGACCTAAGACCCAAAGATTTTACAACAGTCTGTGGGCTAAAGGTTATGATTATGCTGCAGAAATTAAAATTATGCCTGCTTCCCTCCATAAGTATAGCTGTGCCTGCTGATAGAGTATGGTTCAAATTATTTTAATTCCTTTATATTCAAATTTGTTAAAAATAAGATGCCTTAGATTCTTTTATTATGTGTAACAATTATTAGAGAATAAGATTGGCTTTTATCCGATATTATCATGGGACAAAAAAGATTGGTTATTAAATTAATCCAAAATAAAGCTCAAATTTAAGATTTATACAGCATAACTTGTCTTCTCCAGCTACCATTTCAGTAAATGTTTACATAAAAGATATTTTTATACCATTCCTTTACATTTCTGGTAAAGGTAAAAGGTTTATAGTTAGTAAATTTATTCATAATGTTTAAGAGCCCATGGAGCGATATTTGTTAAAAAATAATAGCTTCAAAAAATGGTTAATGTTTTATTTTATATATATATATATATATTTTGTTGTTGCCTTAATACAAAAGGGTAAGAGGTTAAATCCTTTGGTGTGTATTATATTTTATTAGTGGATTTCTCTAAAGAAATTTTTTCTACAAGCTATTGCTTCAATATAGCGAGCTTTTAAAAATTTTTAAATACTTGTTACTCCAAAAAAGTATTCAAAGACAGTGTCTTTCTATGTTTGAGTCAAGTTGGCTTTAGAAATAGCTCAGCCATTAAAGGCTGGACTTATTTTAAAATATAAAGGCTAAACTCCCAGCGGCCACGTGGTGTCTCACAACCATTTGTGGTGGGAATCTAACGCCATCTTCTGGCTTGTGAGTGTACATGCAAAGAAAAATAGTTTACTTTTAATCTTGATTTACTCAGTAATTTTAAAAGTTGTTAAGAGATATTATTTTACTAAAACCTCATCTTAAGCTTAACATAGGAGGATTTAAAACCTCTGTTTAATGTTTTCAAAGGGATGTATGTCCTAAATTAAATCATATGTATATTTTCTTGAGTTTATCTTGCTTCAACACAATTAAATTATGTGTTGTAGCCACTGTTTTAAATGTTAAAAAGGGGTATATCTGCCTTTGTCTTGTTAAATATGGTTTATAAAGTACAGAATGTTTCGGTTACAAGATTTAATATCGCTAGCCATTTAAATAACATTTAAAAATTAATAAGGTGTTTTGGAAATACATCTACACAATCGGTGTTGGTGTGTGTAGACCCTTCATTTTTCAACCTTCAGAATAATTCTGATACCTTGGATCGTAAAAATGTTACATGCTTTTTAGCACAAGGCTAGAATGGATCACTAGACCTAGCGTTGGTTGTGCATGTGCCTACCTTTGTGCCCATCTCAATACATCGTTATGGAGACGTAAAAGAGACTTTGGTCAATCAGAGAGTTCATTGGCTCTAAGCCCATGTGAAGGGGCTCACAGATGTGGCTCAAATAAGCTGTGTGTCAACAGCCTCACATCCAGGTGTTACACCTCTAAGATTTGTGAATGATGCATTTACTTAAAGCCATAATCTTTCTGCTTATTTAAAAGGAAAGTGGAATGGGAAGTTGGTCCAGGTACAGCAGCAATTGCAAATCCAGATTTCCAGCCTTGATGGAATGCGGATGGAACCTGTTTCCTGTGGAGATTTTACTTCTTAAATGTCTTCTGCTCTTTTCTTTCTTTCTTTCTAAAGAACGGGAATAGGCTTGCTTGGTACAGACATATGATGTGAATTAGTATTCATAGATGGTTGGTTTGTAAGCTCAGAGCCCAGCAAAATAAGTGACAAGGTAGCTTAAAGCCTAAGCACTCACAGCCTTGAAGCAAGCATCCCTCCCTGAAATTTGACTATCTAGGCTAGAAAATAGCCTATGACAGAGACCCTCTCAGTCTATGAACCCCAGGAGCTCAGATCATTGCACTGGGTTAGATGAGAGGTCTAAGTCCAGCCAGCTCTTGCCTAAATAATTGTGGTACCTAATAATAGGTTGACAGCCCTCGCACTCCTGGGAGCTATATATACTCCATTGCACAGGGATGGGTGTCAATGCCTCTTTATATTTCCTTAGCCCTAGCACCCAGAGGACTGGTCTCCATTGCACCTGGAAGGGTAAGGAAAAATTTTTCCGGCTATAAGCTCTTGATCACTTATTCCCCCAAGATGGAGTTTGCTTGATCAGGTTTGAGTTTGAATCTTATTTGGTACTACATTTAATCGGCAAAAGGCTGTTTCATATTAATAATTTAAACAGGGGGAGATGTAGTGAGCCGCTGTTTCAGTGGCTACACATTTGCATTTCCAAGATGGCCCTGGCCACGTGTCTTCTCCAGATGTAAACAATTATCTGCGCAGTTGCTAGGCAGATAGGCATGCCAAGTCACTGGCCAATCCCGAGGCGTAATATTGTGTGGTGAGCGAACAGCCATTCAGAAGTGAATACGTCACTCTAGGGTGTATTTAAGGAGCCTCTTCCGGTTTCTTCTGTCTTTTCCGCTTTTGCTGTTACAAGAAGTAAAGCCTCGTCTGTAGTGATACCCGATTACTGCCTCCGTGTCCTTTTTCGCGGGTGAAGGGGACACAGAAGAGGTGCGCGTAACAGAAGGGCATCCAGAAAGAGGAGGGAACAGAAGGGCATCAAGAGAGAGGAGAAAACAGAAGGGAATCCAGAGAGAGGAGAGGACAAAAGGACATCCCAAGAGAAGAGAGAACAGAAACACATCCAGAGAGATGAGAGAACATGAGAGAATGCAGAAAGATGAGAGAACACAAGCCCATTCAATGACAGCAGAAGACAGAAGGACATCCAGAGAGAGAAGAGGACTGAAGGGCATCCGGAGAGAGATGAAGACCGAAGTGCATCCAGAGAGATGAGAGGACAGAATGGCATCCAGTGAAAGGATAGAACAGAAGGGCATGCAATGTTAGGTGAGAACAGAAGGGGATTCAGAGAGAAAAGAGAACAGAAGGGCATCCAGAGAGAGGAGAAGCCAGAAGGCCATCCAGAAAGAGGAGAAGACAGAAGGACATCCAGAGAGAGGAGAGGATAGAACAGCATCCAGAGAGAGGAGAAGACAGAAGGGAATCCAGAGATAGGAGAGAACAGAACAGCATCCAGAGAGAGGAGAAACCAGAAGGGCATCTATGAGATGGGAAGACAGAAGGGCATCCAGAGTGAGGAGAGAACAGAAGTCCATCCAGAAAGAGGAGAGAACAGAAGGGCATCAAGAGAGAGGAGAAGATAGAAGGGCATCCAGAGGGAGGAGAGAACAGAAGGGCATCCAGAGGGAGGAGAGAACAGAAGGGCATCCAGAGAGAGGAGAGAGCAGAAGGGCATCCAGAAAGAGAAGAGAGAAGGGCATCGGGAGATAGGAGAAGACAGAAGGGCATTAAGGGAGAGGAGACCAAAGAAGGGCATCCACATAAAATAGTACAGAAGGCCATAGAGAGAGAGGAGAAGACTGAATGGTATCTAGAAGAGGAGAGAACAGAAGGGCATCCAGAAAGAAGAGAGAACATAAGGGCATCCAGAGAAGGAACAGACAGAAGTGAATCCAGAGAGCAGAGAGAACAGAAGGGCATTCAGAGACAGGAGAAAACATAAGGGCATCGGGAGAGAGAAGACAGGAGGTTATCGAGAGAGAGGGCAGATAACAGAAGGGCATTCAGAGAGAGGAAAAGAAAAATAGGGAATGTAGAGAGAGCAGAGAACAGAACTGAATCCTGAGAGAGGAGACAACAGAAGAGTATGCGGAGAGATGACAGAACAGAAGGGCATCCAGAACAAGGAGAGAACAGAAGGGCATCAAGAGAGAGGAGAAGACAGAAGGGAATCCAGAGAGAGGAGAGGACAGATGGACATCCCGAGAGAAGAGAGAACAGAAGGGCATCCAGAGAGAAGAGAGAGCAGAAGGGCATCTAGAGAGCGGAGAAGACACAAGGGCATCCAGAGAGAGTAGAGGCCAGAATGTCATCCAGAGAGAGGAGAGAACAGAAGGGCATCCAGAGAGACGAAAAGAAAAATAAGGAATGCAAAGAGAGTGTAGGAAGCCACTGTTAACGGTGATATAATCTTTCATTTCAAGATGGCGTTGGCCGCGTGTCTTCTCCAGATGTAAACAATTATCTGCGCAGTTGCAAAGGCAGGAAGCGCGCCAAAGTCACTGCCAATCCCGAGGCATAATATTGGGTGGTGAGTGAACAGCCAATCAGAAGTGAATACGTCACTCTAGACTGTATTTAAGTTAGGCCCCTTCCGTCCTTCTGCCCTTCCGCATCTCCCGCGCTTTCCACATGTGTGTCACAGAGTAAAAAGTCCTCGTTTTGCAGTAACTACCCGAATTGCGTCTCTGGTGTTTCTCTTCCACCAGCGTGGGGTGACATGGGAGGGGCACGCGTTATATCTGGCGCAGAAAACCCGGGATTTTCACGGCGTGGCGGAGGCCCCGGAGACTCGAGAAGGGTTAACAAACTGCAGGTGTTTCTAGGTACACCTTTGGAAGATATGCCTGAGGTGGCGGTTATGGCAAGCGGATTTAAATTCACCGCTGCCGCTCCACTAGCTAGTCTCTTGCTTGCATTGCATTCGTTTTTAACTTATGTGTGTGGTGAGAGGGTAGGCCACCCTAGCATACCAGAACCATGGTGTTATTGCCGGCGTCAGACCAAGGGGTCTGGAGGTCAGGTCAGAGAACCTGGAGATTTTGAGTACTCGAAAGGAACAAGGACTGCTGCAGAGTCCATTAAACTTAAGGGGAGAGCTTGGCTCGGGCTGTGGGAACAGAGACACTATGGCGCCCGGGTCAGACTGGTTACAGAAGTGTCTGCACTCTGCTACTCATGGCAGACAGAGCAGACATACAAGCAGACAGAGGAAAGAGACAGTCTGCCCTGGAAAGCACGGCGAGCACACACCGAGTGCCCCGCGGGCTTAGGACAGCCAATGCCAGTGATGGAATGGATGATTTTTGAGGATGCTGCGACTAAATGCTGTGCAGCCAACGGGAGGCTGTGGGATTGGCTAAGGGCTTGCTGTGGCCCAGGGAGGGAAGCTATTTGTGCTTATTCCACAGGTGAAAACAATTTAATTTGGGTCCCTGGCTCATGGCGGTGGCGGTCAGCCCGGCACGGCGGCACCGGAGCTCGGCAGCGACACAAGACGCAGCGACCGCCCCCTCTTGTCTTCCGGAATGTGGCTGGCACAGCCGCGATGGCGGAGCTCGGCCTGGAGCCGTCGCTGCCCCCCCAAGGTGCGGGCGCATCTGCCAGAGCTGGAGCAGTCTGAGGATTGTGAAGGAATGAAGCTAGGTTGCAAGATTACAGCTCTGAGTCTCCTGACATGGAAGTTCCATTTGGTGATAAGTGATAAGTATACTGTTGGGGGCCATGGTCAGAACTTGAACTGTTCTAGAGGTTTTAACACATAGTTAAACTGCCAATATTCCATTGGCTACAATTGGTAGCTCAACCGAGAGTTTGAAAATTTTTGATTTGCCTATGTTTATAGAGAAAAAGGATACAACATGTGTCTTTTAAGGTTTACAGTTTAAATTTAAGGTTTTAAGACCAGATCCTAGAAATGTGCTTACCGGGATTTCTGTGTTTCTTGTGAGAAGAGAGATAAATCTAAGACTCAAAGACTTTACAACAGTCTATGGGTTAAAAGTTATGATTTTAATTCCTTTATATTCAAAGTTGTTAAAAATGAGATGCTTTAGATTCCTTTAATGTGTGTAAAAATTGTTAGAGAATAAGATTGGCTTTTATCCGATATTTCTCATGGGACTAAAAAAGATTGGTTATTAAACTAATCCAAAATAAAGTTCAAATTTAAGATTTATACAGCCTAACTTGTCTATTCCAGCTGCCATTTTAATAAATGCTTATAGAATTTTATAGATATAAAAGATGTTTTTATATTATCCCTTTACATTTCTGGTAAAGGTGAGAGATTTGCAGTTAATAAATTTATTCATAATTTTTAAGAGCCCATGAAGCGATATTTGTTAAAAATAATTGCTTCAGAAAATGGTTAATTGTTTTACATTTTATATATACAAATATTGTTGTTGCTTTAATACAAGAAAGTAAGAGGTTAAATCCTTTGGTGTATATTATTCATTGTGTGATACTTTATTAGTGGATTTCTCTAAAGAAAATTTTTCTGCAAGCTATTGCTTCAATATAATGAGCTTTAAAAATATTTTTAGGGTACTTGTTACTTCAAAAAGATTCAAAGACAGTGTCTTTCAATATTTGAGATAGGTTGGGGCTAGAGAAATAGCTCAGCCGTTAAAGGCTAGATTTTTAAAAAATATAAAGGCTGAACTCCCAGCAACCACATGGTAGCTCACAACCATTTGTGGTGGGGATCTAACGCCATCTTCTGGCCTGTGAGTGTACATGCAAAGGAAAATAGTTTACTTTTATTCTTGATTTGCTCTTAGCGATTTTTAAAAGTTGTTAAGAGATATTATTTGGCTAAAACTTCATTTTAAGCTTACCATAAGAGGATTTAAACCTCTGTTTAATGTTTTCAAAGGGATGTAAGTCCTAAATTAAATCATATATGTATTTTCTTAAGTTTAACCTGCTTCAACACAATTAAATTATGTGTTGTAGCCACTGTTTAAAATGTTAAAAAGGGTGTATCTGCCTTTGTCTTATTGAATGGTATATTTCATGAAGTGCAAAATGTTTCAGCTACAAGATTGAATATCTCTAGCCATTTAGATAACATTAAAATTAATAAGGTGTTTAAGATTGCATCTGCACAACCGGTGTTGGTGTGTGTAGACCCTACATTTTTCTTTATATTATCCAACTTTCAGAATAATTCTGATATCTTGGATTATAAGAATATTACATGCTTTTTAGCACAAGGCTAGAATGGATCACTAGACCTAGCCTTGGTTATGCATGTGCTTACCTTTGTGCCCATCCCAGTACATCATTATGGAGACTTAAAAGAGACTTTGGTCATTCAGAGAGTTGGTTTGCTCCAAGCCCATGTGGAGCAGCTCATGGATGTGGTTCAAATAAGCTGAGTGTCAGCAACCCCACATCCAGGTATTACACCTCTGAGATTTGTGAATGATACATTTATTTAAAGCCATGATCTTTCTGCCTATTTAAAAGGAAAGTGGAATGGGAAGTTGGACCAGGTGTGACACCAATTGCAGATCCAGATTTCAAGCCTTGTTGGAACACAAGTGGAACCTGTTACCCCTGGAGATTTTACTTCTTGAATTTCTTCTGCCTTTTCTTTCTTTCTAAAAGGGAAGGTAGGCCTGTTTTGATACAGCCTTATGATGTGGATTTGTGTTCATAGATGGTTGGTTTGTAAGCTCAGAGCCCAGCCAAAACGTGACAAGGTAGCTAAAGCCTAAGCACTCGCAGCCTTAGAGAAAGCGTCTCTCCCTGAAATTTGACTATCTAGGCTGAGAAAGTAGCCGATTGACTGAGGCCCTCAGTCGTTGCACCACAGAGGTTCAGCCCATTGCACTGGGACAATGAGAGGTCTAAGTCCAGCCAGCCCTTGCCTGAATAACTGTGGTACCTGAATAGTAGGTTGACAGCCCTTGCACTCCTGGGAGCTATACTCCATTGCACAGGGGTGGGTGTCAATTCCTCTTTACATCCCCTTAGCCCTTGCACCCAGAGGACTTGCTTCCATCGCACCTGGAAGGTTAAGGGAAAATCTTCGGGCTATAAGCTCTTGATCGCTTATTCCCCCAAGATGGAGTTTGCTTTATCTGGCTTGAGTTCGAATCTTAATTGGTACTGCGTTTGATAGGCAAAAGGCTGTTTCATATTAATAATTTAAACAGGGGGAGATGTAGGAAGCCGCTGTTAACGGTGATATAATTTTTCATTTCAAGATGGCGCTGGCCGCGTGTCTTCTCCAGATGTAAACAATTATCTGCACAGTTGCAAAGGCAGGAAGCGTGCCAAGGTCACTGCCAATCCCGAGGCATAATATTGGGTGGTGAGCGAACAACCAATCAGAAGTGAAAACGTCACTCTAGACTGTATTTAAGCTAGGCCCCTTCCGTCCTTCAGCCCTTTCGCGTCTTCCGCGCTTTCCACGTGTGTGTCACAGAGTAAAAAGTCCTCATTTTGCAGTAACTACCCGAATTGCGTCTCTCGTGTTTTCTTGTCCACGGGCGTGGGGCAAAGCGGGAGGCGCACGTTATAAGAGAGGAGAGAAGAGACGTGCATCCTGAGAGAGGAGATGACAGAAGTGTATGCGGAGAGAGGAGAGAACAGAAGGGCATCCAGAAAGAGGAGAGAGCAGAAGGGCATCAAGAGAGAGAAGACAGAAGGGAATCCAGAGTGAGGAGAGGACAAAAGGACATCCCGAGAGAAGAGAGAACAGAAGCACATTCAGAGAGATGTGAGAACATGAGAGAATGCAGAAAGATGAGAGAACACAAGCCCATCCAGAGACAGCAGAAGACAGAAGGTCTTCCAGAGAGAGAAAAGGACTGAAGGGCATCCAGAGAGAGAAAAGGACTGAAGGGCATCCAGAGAGAGAAGAAGACTGAAGGGCATCCAGATAGATGAGAGGACAGAATGGCATCCAGTGAAAAATAGAACAGAAGGGCATCCAATGTTAGCTGAGAACAGAAGGGGATCCAGAGAGAGGAGAGAACAGAAGGGCATCCAGACAGAGGAGAAGACAGAAGGGAAGCCAGAGAGAGGAGAGGACAGTAGGGCATCCAGAGAGAAGAGAGTGCAGAAGGGCATCCAGAGAGAGGAGAAAACAGAAGGGAATCCAAAGAGAGGAGAGAAAAGAAGGGCATTTGGAGACAGAAGAAGACAGAAGGGCATCCAGATAGGAGAGGACAGAAGGGCATCCGGAAAGAAAAGATAACAGAAGGGCATCCAGAGAGAGGACAGAACAGAAGGGAAGCTGGAGAGAGGAGAGGACAGAATGGCATCAACAGATAGGAGAGAACAGAATGGCATCCAGAGAAGAAGAAGACAGAAGCGAATCCAGAGAGAGGAGAGAACAGAAGGGCATTCGGAGGAAGGAGAAAAAAGATGGGCATCGGGAGAGAGGAGAGGACAGAAGGTCATCCAGAGAGAGAAGATGACAGAAGGGCATACAGAGAGGAAAACAAATAGGAATCCAGAAAGAAGAGAGAACAGAAGTGCATCCAGAGAGAGGAGAAGACAGAAGAGCATCCAGAGAGAGGAGAGAATAGAATGGCAACCAGAGAGAGGAGAAGACAGAAGGGCATCCGGAGTGTTGAGAGAACAGAAGGGCATCCAGAGAGAGGTGAGAGCATAAGGGCATCTATAGAGAGGAGAAGACCGAAGGGAATCCAGATAGAGGACAGAACAGAAGGGCATCCAGAGAGACGAGAAGACAGAAGGGCATCCGGAATGAGGAGAGAACAGAAGGGCATCCAGAAAGAAGAAAGAACAGAAGGGCATCCAGAGAGAGGAGAGAGCATAAGGGCATACATAGAGAGGAGAAGACAGAAGGGTGTACGGAGAAAGGAGAGAATAGAAGGGCATCAAGAGAGAGGAGAGAGCAGAAGGGCATCCAGAGAGGGGAGAAGACAGAAGAGCATCCAGAAAGAGGAGTAGACAGAAGGGCATTGGGAGATAGGAGAATACAGAAGGGCATCAAGAGAGAGGAGACCAAAGAAGGGCATCCACATAAAATAGTACAGAAGGCCATACAGAGAGAAGAGAAGACAGAAGGGGATCTAGATAGAGGAGAGAAGAGAAGGGCATCCAAAAGAGGCGAGAAGAGAAGGGCATCCAGAGAAGGAGAAGACAGAAGCGAATCCAGAGAGAGGAGAGAATGGAAGGGCATTCAGAAAGAGGAGAGAACAGAAGGGCATCGGGAGAGAGGAGAAGACAGAAGGTCATCCAGAGAGAGCAGATGACACAAGGGCATCCAGAGAGACAAAAACAAAAATAGGGAATCCAGAAAGAGGTGAGAACAGAAGTGCATCCAGAGAGAGAAGACAGAAGGGCATCCAGAGAGAGGAGATGAAAGAAGGGGATACAGAGAGCGGAAAAGAAAAATAGGGAATGCACAGAGAAGAGAGAACAGAAGTGCATCCTGAGAGAGGAGATGACAGAAGGGTATGCGGAGAGAGAAGAGCACTGAAGGGCATCCAGAAAGAGGAGAGAACAGAAGGGCATCAAGAGAGAGGAGAAGACAGAAGGGAATCCAGAGAGAGGAGAGGACAAAAGGACATCCCAAGAGAAGAGAGAACAGAAGCACATCCAGAGAGATGAGAGAACATGAGAGAATGCAGAAAGATGAGAGAACAGAAGCCCATTCAGAGACAGCAGAAGACAGAAGAACATCCAGAGAGAGAAGAGGACTGAAGGGCATCCAGAGAGAAGAAGACCGAAGGGCATCCAGATAGATGAGAGGACAGAATGGCATCCAGTGAAAGGATAGTACAGAAGGGCATGCAATGTTAGGTGAGAACAGAAGGGGATTCAGAGAGAAAAGAGAACAGAAAGGCATTCAGAGAGAAGAGAGAGGAGAAGGGCATCCAGAGAGAGGAGAAGACAGAAGGGCATCCAGAAAGAGGAGAAGACAGAAGGACATCCAGAGAGAGGAGAGGATAGAACGGCATCCAGAGAGAGGAGAAGACAGAAGGGAATCCAGAGATAGGAGAGAACAGAAGGGAATCCAGAGAGAGGAGAGACCAGAAGGGCATCCAGAGAGATGGGAAGACAGAAGGGCATCTGGAATGAGGAGAGAACAGAAGTCCATCCAGAAAGAGGAGAGAACAGAAGGGCATCAAGAGAGAGGAGAAGACAGAAGGGCATCCAGAGAGAAAGAGAACAGAAGGGCATCCAGAGGGAGGAGAGAACAGAAGGGCATCCAGAGAGAGCAGAAGATAGAAGGGCATCCAGAAAGACGAGAAGACAGAAGGGCATCGGGAGATAGAGGAAGACAGAAGGGCATCAAGAGAGAGGAGACCAAAGAAGGGCATCCACATAAAATAGTACAGAAGGCCATACAGAGAGAGGAGAAGACAGAAAGGCATCTAGATAGAGGAGAGAACAGTAGGGCATCCAGAATGAAGAGAGGACATAGGGGCATCCAGAGAAGGAGAAGACAGAAGTGAATCCAGAGAGCGGAGAGAACAGAAGGGCATTCGGATAGAGGAGAAAACAGAAGGGCATCGGGAGAGAGTAGAAGACAGGAGGTTATCGAGAGAGAGGGCAGATGACAGAAGGGCATCCAGAAAGAGGAAAAGAAAAATAGGGAATGTAGAGAGAGGAGAGAACAGAACTGAATCCTGAGAGAGGAGAGAACAGAAGGGCATCCAGAACAAGGAGAGAACAGAAGGGCATCAAGAGAGAGGAGAAAACAGAAGGGAATCCAGAGAGAGGAGAGGACAGACGGATGTCCCGAGAGAAGAGAGAACAGAAGGGCATCCAGAGAGAGCAGAGAGCAGAAGGTCATCTAGAGAGAGGAGAATACAGAAGGGCATCCAGAGAGAGTAGAGGCCAGAATATCATCCAGAGAGAGGAGAGAACAGAAGGGCTTCCAGAAAGAGGAGAGTACAGAACGGCATCAATAGAGAGGAGAAGACAGAAGGGAATCCAGAGAGAGGACAGAACAAAAGAACATCCCGAGAGAAGAGAGAACAGAAGCACATCCAGAGAGATGATGGAACAGGAGAGAATGCAGAAAGAGGAGAGAACACAAGCCCATCCAGAGACAGCATAAGACTGAAGTACATCCAGAAAGATGAGGACTGAAGTGCATCCGGAGAGAGAAGAAGACCGAAGGGCATCCAGAGAGAGTTGAGGACAGAATGGCATACAGTGAGAGGAGAGAACAGAAGGGGATCCAATGTTAGGGGAGAACAGAAGGGAATCCAGAGAAAGGAGAGAGCTGAAGGGCATCCAGAGAGAGGAGAATACAGAAGGGCATCCAGAGGCAGTAGAGGACAGAAGGTCATCCAGAGAGAGGAGAATACAGAAGGGCATCCAGAGGCAGTAGAGGACAGAAGGTCATCCAGAGAGAGGAGAGAACAGAAGGGCATCCAGAGAGTGCAGAAAAAAGAAGGGCTTCAAGAGAGATGAGAGAACAGAAAGGCATCCAGAAATGGGAGAAGAGAGAAGGCATCCAGATGGAGAATACGACCAACGGGTATCCTGAGAGAGGAGAGGACAGAAGGCATTCAGGAAGAGAAGAGAACAGAAGGGCATCCAGAGAGAAGAGATGACAGAAGGGCATCTAGAGAGAGCAGAGAACAGAAGGACTCCAGAAAGAGTAGAGAGAAGGGCATTGAGAGATAGGAGAAGACAGAAGGGCATCCAGAGAGTGGAGAGCAAAGGAGGGCATCGACATAGAAACGTACAAAAGCCCATCCAGAGACAGCAGAAGACTGAAAGACATCCAGAGAGAGAAGAGGACAGAAGGGCATCCGAGAGAGAAGAAGATTGAATGGCATCCAGAAAGAGGAGAAGACAGAATGGCATCCAGTGAGAGGCGAGAACAGTAGGGCATCCAATGTTAGGGGAGAACATAAGGGAATCCAGCGAGAGGAGAGAACAGAATGGCATACAGACTGAGGAGAAGATAGAAGGGAAGCTGGAGAGATGAGAGAACAGAAGGGTATCCAGAGAGAGGAGAAAAGAGAAGGGAATCTAAAGAGAGGAGAGAACAGAAGGGCATTTGGAGAGAAGAGAAGACAGAAGGGCATCCAGATAGAAAAGGACAGAAGGGCATCTGGAAATAGAAGAGAACAGAAGGGCATCCAGAGAGAGGACAGAACAGAAGTGCATCCAGGGAGAAGAGGACACAAGGGCATCCAGAAAGAGGAGAGAACAGTAGGGCATCCAGAGAAGGAGAAGACAAAAGCGAATGCAGAGAGAGGAGAGAAAAGAAGGGCATTCAGGGAGAGGAGAGAACAGATGGGTATCAGGAATGAGGAGGGAACAGAAGGTCATCCATAGAGAAGATATGACTGAAAGGCATCCAGAGAGAGGGAAAAAATAGGGAATCCAGAAAGAGGAGAGAACAGAATTGCATCCAGAAAAGGAGGAGACAGAAGGGCATCTAGAGAGAGGAGAGTATTGAACGGCATCAAGAGAGAGGAGAAGATAGTAGGGGATCCAGAAAGAGGAGAGAACAGAAGGGCATCCAGAGGTAGGAGAGACCAGAAGGGCATCCAGATAGAGGACAAGACAGAAGGGCATCCAGAAAAAGGCAATAAGAGAAGGGCATCCAGAAAGAGGAGAGAACAGAAGCGCATCAAGAGAGAGGAGAAGACAGAAGGGAATCCAGAGAGAGGAGAGGATAGAATGGCATCCAGAGAGAGGAGAAAACAAATGGACATCTGGAGAGAGGAGAGAACAGAGGGGCATCCAGAGAGAGGAGAAAACAGAAGGGCTTCAAGAGAGAGGAGAGGATAGAAAGGCATCCAGAAAGAGGAGAAGACAGGATGCATCCATAAGAAGAAGAGGACAGATGGGCATCCTGAGAGAGGAGAGGACAGAAGGTCATCCAGAGAGAGGAGATGACATAAGGGCATCCAGAGAGAGGAAAAAAAATATAGACAACAGAGAGAGGAGAGAACAAAAGTGCATCCTGAGAGAGGAGATGACAGAGGGTATGCGGAGAGAGGAGAGAACAGAAGGGCATCCAGAAATAGGAGATAACAGAAGGGCATCAAGAGAGAAGAGAACAGAAAAGCATCCAGAGAGAAGAAAGGACAGAAGGGTATCTAGAGATAGCATAGAACAGAAGGGCATCCAGAAAGAGGAGAAGACAGAAGGGCATCGGGAGATAGGAGAAGACAGAAGGGCATCCAGTGAGAGGAGAGCAAAGAAGGGCATCCACATAAAATAGTTCAGAAGGCCAAACAGAGAGAAGAGAAGACAGAAGGACATCTAGATAAAGGAGAGAACAGAAGGGCATCCAGAAAGTGGAGAGAACAGAAGGGCATCCAGAGAAGGAGAAGACAGAAGCGAATCCAGAGAAAGGAGAGAACAGAAGGGCATCCGGAGAGAGGAGAGAACAGAAGGGCATCCAGAAAGAAGAGAGAACAGAAGGTCACCAAGAGAGAGGAGAATACAGAAGGGAATACTGAGAGAGGAGAAGACAAAAAGGAAATCCAGAGAGAGGAGAGAACAGAAGGGCATCCAGAGAGAGGAGAGAACAGAAGGGTATCAAGAGAGAAGAGAGAATAAAAAGGTATCCAGAGAGAGGATAGAACAGAAGGGCATCCAGAGAAAGGAGAAGACAGAAAGGCATCCAGAGAGAGGAGAGGACAAAAGAACAACCCGATCGAAGAAAGAACAGAAGGGCATCTAGAGAGAAGATAGAACAAGAGAGAAAACAGAAAGAGTAGTGAACAGCAACCCATCCAAAGAGAGCATAAGACTGAAGGACATCCTGAGAGAAAAGAGGACTGAAAGGCATCCAGAGAGAGAAGAAGACAGAAGGCATGGAGAGAGAGATGACAGAATTGCATCCAGTGAGAGAAGAGAACACAAGGCCATAAAAGTAGAGTAGAGAACAGAAGGGCATCCAGAAAGAGAAGAAGACAGAATGGCATCCAGAGCCAGGGGAGGACAGAAGGGCATCCAGAGAGAGGAGAGATCAGAATTGCATCCAGAAAAAGGAAAGAACAGAAGGGCATCCAGAGTGAGGAGAGAACAGAAGGGCATTCAGAGAAAGGAGAGAGCAGAAGGCCATCCAGAAAGAGGAGAGAAGAGAAGGGCATCTAGAGAAGGAGAAGACAGAAGCAAATCCAGAGAAAGGAGAGATCAGAAGGGCCTTCGGAGAGAGGAGAGAAGAGAAGGTCATCGGGAGAGAGGAGAAGACAGAATGTCATCCAGAGAGAGGAGATGACAGAAGGGCATCCAGAGAGAGAAAAAGAAAAATAGGGAATGCAGAGAGAGGAGGGAACAGAAATGCATCCTTAGAGCAGACAGCAGAAGTGTATGCTGAGAGAGGAGAGAAAAGTAGGGCATCTAGAAAGATTAGAGAACAGATGGCCATCAAGATAGAGTAGAAGACAGAAGGAAATACAGAGAGATGAGAGGACAGAAGGACATCCTGAGAGAAGTGAGAACAGAAGGGAATCCAGAGAGAGGAGAGAGCAGAAGGGCATCCCGATAAAAAGAAGACAGAAGGGCATCCAGAGAGAGTAGAGGACAATAGGACATCCCGAGAGAAGATAGAAAAGAAGGGCATCCAGAGAGATGATAGAACAAGAGAGAAAATAGAAAGAGTAGAGAACAGCAACCCATCCAGTGAGAGCATAAGACTGAAGGACATCCTGAGAGAAAAGAGGACTGAAGGGCATCCAGAGAGAGAAGAACACAGAAGGGCATCCAGAGAGCGATTACAGAATTGCATCCAGTGAAAGAAGAGAAAATGAGGGCATCCAGGTAGAGTAGAGAACAGAAGGGCATCCAAAAGAGATGAAGACAGAAGGGCATCCAGAGCCAGGGGAGGATAGAAGGGCATCCAGAGAGAGGAGAGAGCAGAAGTGAATCAAGAAAAAAGAGGGAATAGAAGGGCATCCAGAGTGAGGAGAGAACAGAAAGGCATTTAGAGAGGGGAGTGAGCAGAAGGACATCCAGAAAGAGGAGAAAACAGAAGGGCATCCAGAGAAGGAGAAGACAGAAGCGAATCCAGAGAGAGGAGAGAACAGAACGGCATCCGGAGAGAGGAGAGAACAGAAGGTTATTGGGAGAGAGGAATAGACAGAAGTTCATCCAGAGAGAGCAGAGAACAGAAGGACATCCAGAAAGGGAAGACAGAAGGGCATCGGGAGATAGGAGAATACAGAAGGGCATCCAAAGTGAGGAGAGCAAAGAAAGGTATCCACATAAAATAGTACAAAAGGCCATACAGAGAGAGGAGAAGACAGAAGGGACTCCAAAGTGAGGAGAGAACAGAAGTGCATCCAGAGTGAGGAGAAGACAGAAGGGCATCCGGAAAGAGGAGAGAACAGTAGGGCATTCAGAGTGAGGAGAGAACAGAAGGGAATTAAGAGAGAGGAGAGAGCAGAAGGGCATCCAGACAGAGGAGAGGACAGAAGGGAATCCAGAGAGATTAGAAAACAAAAGGTCATCCAGAGAGAGAGTACAGAGGTGAATTCAGAGAGAGGAGAGAACAGAAGAGCATCCAAAAAGAAGAGAAGACAGAAGGGAATCCAAAGAGAGGAGAGAACAGAAGGGCATACAAAAAGAGGAGGAGACAGAAGGGCATCCAGAGAGAGGAGAGAACAGAAAGCCCTCCAGAGTGAGGAGAAGGCAGAAGGGCATCCAGATAGAGGAGAGTACAGAGGCGCATCCAGAAAAAGGAGAGAACAGAAGGACATCCAAAGTGATGAGAGAACAGAAGGGTACCCAGAGTGAGGAGAAGGCAGAAGGGCATCCGGAGAGAATAGAGGACAGAAGGGCATCCCGAGACAGTTGAGAACAGACAGACATCCAGAGATAAGAGAGGACAGAAGAGAATCCAGAAAGAAGAGAGAACAGATAGTCATCCAGAGAGAGCAGAAGACTTAAGGACCTCCAGAGAATGAAGAGCAAAGAAAGGCATCTAGAGAGAGGAGAGGACAGAAGGGCATCCAGGTAGAGAAGAGAACAGAAGGGCATCCAGAGAGAAGAGAGTACAGAAGCGCATCTAGAATGAGCAGAGAACAGAAGGGCATCCAGAAAGAGAAGAAGACAGAAGGGCATCCAGAGTCAGGGGAGTACAGAAGGGCATCCACAGGAAAGAGAACCGAAGGCCATCAAGAGTGAGGAGAAGATAAAAGTGAATACAGAGAGAGGAGAAGACAGAAGGGAATCCAAAGAGAGGAGAGATCAGAAGGGCATCCAGAGTGAGGAGAAGACAGAAGGGCATACAGAGAGAGAAGAATACAGATGGGCATCCAGAGAGAGGAGAGAGCATAAGGGCATCCAAGAAGAGGAGAAGACAGAAGGGAATCCAGAGAGAGGAGAGGAGAAAATGGCATCCAGAGAGAGGAGAGAACAGAAGTGAATCCAGAGAGAGGAAAGAACAGAAGGGCATCCAGAGAGAGGAGAAGACAGAAGGGAATCCAAAGAGAGGAGAGAACAGAAGGGCATACAAAGAGAAGAGAAGACAGAAGGGAGTCCCGAGAGAGGAGAGAACACAAAGCCATTGAGAGTGAGGAGAAGGCAGAAGGGCATCCGGAAAGAGGAGAGAACAGAAGGGCATCCAGAGAGAGGAGAAGACAGAAGGGATTCCAAAGAGAGGAGAGAAGAGAAGGCCATACAGAGAGAGGAGAAGACAGAAGGGCATACAGAGAGAGGAGAGGACAGATGTGCATCAAGATAGAGGAGAGAACAGAAAGCCATGCAGAGTGAGGAGAAGGCAGAAGAAAATCCAGAGAGCAGAGACAACAGAGGCACATCCAGAAAAAGGAGAGAATAGAAGGACATCCAAAGTGATGAGAGAACAGAAGGCCACCCAGAGAGAAAAGAAGACAGAAGGGCATCCAGATAGGAGAGGGCAGAAGGGCATCTGGAAAGAGAAGAGAACAGAAGGGCATCAAGAGAGAGGACAGAACAGAATGGCATCCAGAAAGAAGAGGACACAAGGGAATCCAGAGAGAGGAGAGAACAGAAGGGCATCCAGAGAAGGAGAAGACAGAAGCGAATCTAGAGAGAGGAGAGAACAGAAGGGCATTAGGAGAGAGAGAGAATAGATGTTCATCAGAAGAGATGAAAGACAGAAGTTCATCCAGAAAGAGGAGATGACAGAAGGGCATCCAGAGATAGGAAAGAAAATAGGGAATCCAGAAAGAGGAGAGAACAGAAGTGCACCCAGAGAGAGGAGAAGACAGAAGAGTATCTAGAGAGAAGAGAGGATAGAATGGCCTACAGAGAGAGGAGAAGACAGAAGGGAATCCAGAGAGAGGAAAGACCAGAAGGCCATCCAGAAAGAGGAGAGAGCAGAAGGGCATACAGAGAGAGGAGAGAACAGAAGGGCATCCATAGAGAGGAGAGAACAGAAGTGCATCCAGAGAGAAGAGAGAGCAGAAGGGCATCCAGAGTGAGGAGAAGACAGAAGAGAATCCAAAGAGAGGAGAGAACAGAAGGGTATTCGGATAGAGAAGAAAGAAGGGCATCCAGAAAGAGGAGAAGAGAGAAGGCCATCCGGAGAGAGGAGAGAACAAAAGTGTATCCAGAAAGAGGAGAGAACAGAAGGGCATCAAGATAGAGGAGAAGACAGAACAGAATCCAGAGAGAAGATAGAACAGAAGAGTATCCAGAGAGAGGAGAGAGTAGAAGGGCACCGAGGGAGAGGAGAAGATAGTAGGACATCTGGAGAGAGGAGAGAACAGAAGGGCAACCAGATAGAGGAGAGAACAGAAGGGTATCCAGAGAGAGGAGAAGACAGAAGGGAATCCAGACAGAGGAGAGAACAGAAGGACATCCAGAGAGAGAAGACATAAGGGCATCTGGAGAGAAGAGAGAACAGAAAGTCATCCAGAGAGAGGAGAAAGAAGGGCATCCAGGGAGAGGAGAAGGCAGTAAAACATCTGGAGAGAAGAGAGAACAGAAGGGCATGCAGAGAGAGGAGAAGACAGAAGGTCATCCGGAGAGATGAGAAAACAGAAGTGAATCCAGAAAGAGAAGAAGACCCAAAGGAAGCCGGTGAGATGAGAGAACAGAAGGGCATAGGGAGAGAGGAGAAGACAGAAGGGAATCCAAAGAGAAGAGAGGACAGAAGGGCATCCAGCGGGAGGAGAAGACAGAAGGGCATCCAGAGAGAGAAGAGGGAAGAAGGGTATCCTGAGAAAGGAGAAGACAGAAGGGCATCCAAGGAAAGGAGAAGACGGAAGGGCATCCAAGAGAGATGAGAGGATAGAAGAGCCACCAGAGAGAGGAGAGATCAGAAGGGCATCAAGAGAGAGGAGATGACAGAAGGGCATCCAGAGAGAGGAGAAGACATAAGGGCATCTGGAGAGAGGAGAGAACAGAAGGGCATCCAGAGAGAGGAGAAGACAGAACATCATCTGGA